>NW_025727162.1:0-44018 GCF_021461385.2 Schistocerca piceifrons | reverse complement strand
CGCTGCAGGCGATCAAGAAGTACATAGCCGCGCACTACAAGCTGGACGCGGAGAAGCTGGCGCCGTTTATCAAGAAGTACCTCAAGTCGGCCGTCGTGGCGGGCGAGCTGGTGCAGACGAAGGGGAAGGGGCGCGTCCGGCTCGTTCAAGCTTGCCGGCGCCGGCGGCGGGGGGGCGGCCGAGGGCGGCAAGGCCCGTGCTGGCGGTGCCAAGAAGAAGCGCGCCGCTCCGGCCAGCAAGGAGAAGAAGGGCGCCCGTGCGGCCGGCGCAAAGAAGGCTGGTGGCGTGAAGGCGGCGACCGGTCGGAAGGCGGGCGCCGCCAAGAAGGCGTCTGCGGCGTCGGCCGCTCCCGCGGGTGCGAAGAAGGCGGCTGCGGCCAAGCCGGCCAAGGCCAAGTCGCCGTCGAAGGCGAAGAAGGCCGCCAAGGTTCCGACGAAGAAGCCGAAGGCGCCGCGCCCGAAGAAGGCGACGACGCCGTCTAAGGCGAAGGCTTCGCCAAGAAGAAGAAGTAGAGTAGAGTAGAGTAGAGGAGAAAGAGATGGGAGAAAGGAAGGGTTTGGCGCTTGACTCCGTCGTCCCCACCCCCCGTCGTCGTCTAGTGGCGCGCAAGAGACGCGCGGCCCAAAACGGCCCTTCTCAGGGCCATCAAAGCACGTCGGGGAAGGTTTTGATTGTCGTGTTGCGTTTGGTGTGGGTGTCTTTGTGTATGCCCGTGGGGGATGCTGTTTGCGTGCCGTGGTGGATGGATTGCGGGGGTCGGTGGCGGGTGTGGGCGGCGGTAGCGGTAAGCGGTGTTGTTGTTGTTGTCGTCGTGGTTGATTGTCGCCGTGTTTGTGGCGGCGGCCGACGGTTGGTTTTCTGTCACGTTGTTTTGTTTGAATACGTTGGTTGGCTTGCCTGCGTTCGTTCTTCTCGGATGTCTGTCTTGTCGAGTCGTGTCTGGTCTTTGTTTTGTTCCTTTGTGTGTGTGTGTGTGTGTGTTATGTTTTGCAACGGGGGGCACGTTGAGATGTGGAAGGAGTCGGCGGGGATTTCGGTGGCGTTGGAGAGCGAGCGAGCGAGCGAGCGCGCCTGCCTGGCCGTTGGCCGTCGGAGTGGAGTGCGGGTTGTTTTTGTTTTCGAAACGAAAGCGGCGGCCGGCCAGCCACCCGTGCGGTGTGACGTCGGCCGTTGGGTATTGTGCGCTTTGAGCGCCGGGGAGGGATGATGTGTGATTGTTGCGCGCTGCTAGCAGGCAGGCAGAGTGAGCGGGTGTGGCGGGCGGACGGGAAGTGGTGGTTGTTGTTTTTGGGTTGCGGGGCGAGAGGCAGGCGACCGACAAAGTTTGCTCGCGACGGAGAGATGTTAGTGGCCCTGAAAAGGGCCGTTTTTGTTTGTGCGGTGCGGTGCCGCGGCGCGGTTTAGGCGCGCTCGCCGCGGATGCGGCGCGCGAGCTGGATGTCCTTGGGCATGATGGTGACGCGCTTGGCGTGGATTGCGCACAGGTTGGTGTCTTCGAAGAGGCCGACGAGGTAGGCCTCGCTGGCCTCCTGCAGGGCCATGACTGCGGAGCTCTGGAAGCGCAGGTCGGTCTTGAAGTCCTGGGCGATCTCGCGCACTAGGCGCTGGAATGGCAGCTTGCGGATGAGCAGCTCTGTGCTCTTCTGGTAGCGCCTGATTTCTCGCAGGGCGACGGTGCCCGGCCTGTAGCGGTGGGGCTTCTTGACGCCTCCGGTGGCGGGCGCGCTCTTCCTCGCCGCCTTGGTGGCGAGCTGTTTGCGCGGCGCCTTTCCGCCGGTGGACTTGCGGGCCGTTTGCTTTGTGCGGGCCATAGCGGTAGCGGAGCGGCGTGCGTGGAGGTTAGGTGCGGCGCGGCGTCCGGTGCTGCCTTGACAACGGGCCCGCGCGCCTCCGTGCTGCGCTTATATGCCCTCGGTTGCGCGTGGTGGGGGGAGGGCGGGCCAGAGTCTATATAGGGGGGCGGCGGGCGCGCTGGGGCGCAGACCGTAGCCGACTCGCCAGCCGCTGCAGCTGCTGTTTGTGCACGTTGTTGCTTTGCCCGAGGAAGGAAGGATGACAGGCCGCGGCAAGGGAGGAAAGGGGCTCGGCAAGGGTGGCGCCAAGCGGCACCGCAAGGTGTTGCGCGACAACATCCAGGGCATCACGAAGCCCGCCATCCGCCGCCTGGCTCGCAGGGGCGGCGTGAAGCGCATCTCTGGTCTGATCTACGAGGAGACCCGCGGGGTGCTGAAGGTGTTCCTGGAGAACGTGATCCGCGACGCGGTGACGTACACTGAGCACGCCAAGCGCAAGACTGTGACGGCCATGGACGTGGTGTACGCCCTGAAGAGGCAGGGGCGCACCCTGTACGGTTTCGGCGGTTAGGCTGCGTCGCAGCGGGCGCTGGCCTTCCCGCGGCCGTGCTTGTGGGTGGGAGAGACTAGAAAACGGCCCTTTTCAGGGCCACCACACTGTTCGGAAGTTGAAAAGTGCGAAAGAGTCTGTGTTGTTTGTTTGTTTCTTTCTTTCCGTTTGAGCGACGTGATGTGACTGGGAGGGGAGAAGGAAAGGAAACGTGTCATGTGGCTGGCTGTGTGTGGAGCTGCTTCGTTTGTGTTTGTTATTGTGTGTCGTTGTATCGATCGCGACGGAGATGGCGGGCTGTGTGTTGTTGTGCGAGAGGCGGTGATTATTTGCTTGCGTGGTTTGGCCCTGTGTGTTTGCGGCGGCGTTGGGGTTTCCGAGGCAAGGCGTGTGGGCATAGGCGGCCGGATCAGCTGTTTCGTTCGTGTCGACGGCCGTTGCGCGCGGGAGTGGAGGGCGGTGTGTCGACACGCCTCCCTGTAACAATGGTCGTCATTATTGCTGCCGTTGTCGTTTGGAAGGCGACTGCGACCGTGCAAAAATGAATGTGTGTGTGTGTGTGTGTTGGGCCACACGGGCTGTGTGGACGACAAGATGGCGGACGTGCGCCGGCGGCGGCTGTGCAAAGTTAAAACAAAACAAGGTGCGGCGAGGACGACTGAAATTTTGCTTTGGACGTAGGTTTGTGTGGTGGCCCTGAAAAGGGCCGATTGTTGTGGGCCGAGCCGAGCCGGCAAAGCGCGTTGCGATTGCCTGGCCTCCTTTAGGCCTTCTTCTCGGTCTTCTTTGGCAGCAGGACGGCCTGGATGTTGGGCAGGACACCACCCTGTGCGATGGTGACGCCCGACAGGAGCTTGTTGAGCTCCTCGTCGTTGCGGATGGCAAGCTGCAGGTGGCGCGGGATGATGCGCGTCTTCTTGTTGTCGCGGGCCGCGTTTCCGGCCAGCTCGAGCACCTCAGCCGCGAGGTACTCCATGACGGCGGCGAGGTAGACGGGCGCCCCGGCGCCGACGCGCTCTGCGTAGTTTCCCTTGCGCAGGAGGCGGTGGATTCTGCCGACCGGGAACTGGAGCCCAGCCCTGCTTGAGCGGGACTTTGACTTGCCCTTGACTTTGCCTCCCTTTCCGCGTCCGGACATGGCGATGGGCTAGCGACGGTGCACACGAAACGGAAACGAAAAACGACCGGTGCGAGCGGCAGCGAGTCGAGCAGCGGAGTGCGTGCCGGCGCAGCCGGGGTGGGGGTGCTTTATGGGCTCGGGTGCGGCGGCCGGTTGCGCGCGCGCCCCATTGGTCGGCGGCCGCAACAGGGCGAGCTGGTAAAGGTGCGGCGGCGGCTGGCGGCGGGTGCCACTGTGTGGGGAGACGCTGACTAGAGCGGAGCGCTTGCTACTGGTGTTGCTGCTGCCGTACGTTCGTTCGTTCGAGATGCCGCCCAAGACTAGCGGGAAGGCCGCCAAGAAGGCTGGCAAGGCGCAGAAGAACATTTCGAAGGGCGACAAGAAGAAGAAGCGCAAGAGGAAGAGAGCTATGCCATCTACATCTACAAGGTGCTGAAGCAGGTGCACCCTGACACGGGCATCTCGTCGAAGGCGATGAGCATCATGAACAGCTTCGTGAACGACATTTTCGAGCGCATTGCGGCCGAGGCTTCTCGCCTGGCGCACTACAACAAGCGCTCGACCATCACGTCCCGCGAGATCCAGACCGCTGTGCGGCTGTTGCTGCCTGGCGAGCTGGCCAAGCACGCCGTGAGCGAGGGCACGAAGGCGGTGACCAAGTACACGAGCTCCAAGTAAGGAGGTGGCTCTGGAATGGAAGGAAGGAAGGAAGGAAGGAGAAGGCTCCTCCGTTGCGAGAGCGGCAAAACGGCCCTTTTCAGGGCCACCAACTTGCCTTTTGCGGGAAGGGCGGAATTGTTGTTGTTGTTGTTGTTGTTTGTGTGGACGGCTGTGATGTATGTGTGCATTTTGATTGTGGGTGGGGGGGGCGCGTCAAAGCGTGTTGCGGGGGACGGCCACGAGGTTGGTCGCCGTGGCGTGGAATGGTGGCACGCCTCGTTGGAGTGGTTTTGACCCATTGGTGTTGGTGTGTGTGTGTGTGTGTGTGTGTGTGTGTGTGTGTGTGTGTTAACCTGTCTGCGAGGGGGGACAGTGCGATCGGCGACTTTTGTGTCACCGTAACGACGGCCGTTTGCGGGTTTGTTTTTTGCACATCATACATGGCGAGGGTGAAATGTGAAATGTTTTTGTTTGGTTTTTTTTTTTGCCGCCCACTATTCCCTTTGCTGTACGCCGAGTTTGACAATGGTGCGACGTAACTGCAGCGTGGAGGTGTGTGAGTGACGTTGAAATTGAACGTGCCATTAAGACGCATTGTTGTTGTATTGTACTGTACGTGTACGGCGACACGCACGATGATGTACCATTCGACTCTGATTTTTGATAGCCGTGTCTGACTGATTGCGTACGACGCACGCACACCGATGTCGTCATTCAAGATGCACGCGTGTCCAGTGCAGTACAGTAAGCGCGACGCTAGACGGCGGCGGCGGCGGCGGCGGCGGCGGCGGTCGTCGTCGTTTGTTTGGCGAATGTCTGTACACGTGTTTGTCTGTGTCCATCCGGTATGTATTTGTTTGTTTGAAAGTGTTTTGTGTGTCGGTGACGTGGTCCGATCCGTCGCCCCCTGAGTAACTGTCGATCGGCGCGATAGACCGGCGTCACGCAACTGAACCGAAGTCTTGGGCACACCCGTCATACTGTTGTACACCGTCGCGCTGAGAACGGTAACGAAAGGTTGACTTTGATCGGTCGAATGTCTGGGCAGAACGTGAGGAATGAGGCAAGAGTGCAAGGAGGGGGGGCAAAAGAGAGAGGAAGGGAAAAAGGGGAGAAGCGCATTCGTAGAGCAACGGAACGTTCCCGTGTCGGAGGCGTATTGGAGCCGCACTGAAATGCGTTTAACGGCGGCGCGGCTGCAAGTGTCTGCCGTGGTGAACGTTACCTTTGACGGCTGCATTGGGCTTTGCTTTTGCTTTCGCTTTCGCTTTCCCGGATGTACGTAACGTTTGTTGATATGGTTCTGAGGAAGAGTGTATGACAGTGCCGTGCCGTCCATGTTCGTGTGCCCTCCCATTGTGTGTATGCTATTGTCTGTGTACTTGAATGATGTATGTAGGTGTTAGTGGACATGTTTTACCAGTGGGGGGAAATGGATCGCCGATAGTTGGCGTCACTCTGTCACGGTCGAGATGACGCACCCTCCGTACAGAAAGGTGTCGAGAAAGTGTGTGTGTGTGTGTGTGTGTGTGTGTGCGTCCGTGAATTGGCAGTGTTTGGAGGTGGGCGTGCCCTGCATGTGGCCCGGAAGGCTGTTCGTTTGGCGGTAGTGTTGTGTGGACAGGGGAGGGGCATGCGTAACGCTGCTGGCATGGCATTTCGGGAGATGGGAGGGGGCAAACGAGGAGCGGCGGCCAAAGACGGGACGGGGAGGGGCGCGGTGTGGGTGGCTTGCGCCTGTGCTCGGCGTTGTGGTTTGTGCAAAAGAGGAGGAGAAAAACAATGAGTTGCCAGGGAGGGGAGCGGTGTTGTGTTGTGGTTGTCGTGGTGTAGCCGCAGACGCGGCTGTCAGTGAACGTGGCGAGACGGACGGATGCGCGGAGGGGCGGGGGCGGCGCATTTCGCCGGTGCCGTGCCGTGCCATGCCTGAAAGCCGCGTGGTCGCTGTGTTGTTGTTGGCGTGGGGGCGAGGAGAGTACCGTACGGGTGTGCTTGTGCGCCGGAAATGGCACACTGCGCCTGCCCGTCTTGGAGGCTGATGGCTGTGGTGTGGAAATGGGGCGCGGTGATGTTGAAGCAGTTGAAGAACAGAAAAGAAACCAAGAAAACGGAAGGCGTGATGCGGCGGTGGTGGTTGAGAGCGGGAAAAACAAAACAAAACAAAAAAAGAACAACAAAAAAAAGAAGGAAAAACAACAAGAAACAAAAAAGAAAACAAAAAGTCTATCAATACTAAAATGTAAATGGAAATGGAAATGGACCCAGGTACATAACCTCCCTGCACAAATAGCAGAGAGTCCGATGATAATAAAAATGTGCCAGAATGTTAACGTCCCTACAAAACAAACCCAACGATAATATTAATGAAAGAATGAACCGTATGTAACATTGCAACAGACATAATGAAACCTGATAAATTGTATAAGGGCAGCAGCGTTGACCTTTGGCCCTGTATTCAGAATAAAAAGAGCCAAAGATCGTTACCCCAATGAAAAGAAGACACTGAAACACGTATGTAACGTAGCAGCGATGGCGAGACATTGTAGCATCTGTGACCAGAGAGTTTGCGCTGGACTGCGCGAGTGTTGCGAGCGGTTCTCAGTCAGTCAGTCAGTCAGTCAGTCAGTCGTTGCGAGTCTGTACTCTGTCAGTAGTCGTCATGCAGAGCGGTCGGTCAGTAGTAGCAGCCGAGTGCGGTTGTGTGATGTAGGCGGCCGGCAACACTGGTCAAGATGGTGAATAAGGTATACTGTTAATTAATATAATCATTAGATAATGAAAAGGTTTATTTATTGTAATTATTCTCCAACAAGTTCCCCAATAATAATTTTTATTTCAAAAGCATTTTTCAAACATTTAATTTTTTATTGAACTAAAGAGTTCGTTGCACTTCACATTTCATTCCACTTCTTTGAAGAAAAATTTCACTAAAATCACAAAAAAAAAGGAGAATATTATTATTTGCAATGCAGTTCCTCCAGGCGCTGCGCAACAACAAGAGCAGAAATGTGACATCCATTTATTCTGAGGTAAGACTGTAATTCTGATTGTTTTGCACAGGGCCAAAGACCGATATTTCGGTTTAATTGAAGTTTCTTGTCACTGAACGGACTTTAAATGTTGTGAAGAATTTATATTTGAGTCGGATTGCGAATTTCACATTTTTGTTGCCATTTTCAATACCTCTCATTGTGGGCGAGGTTACAATTAGCGCAATGTCCATTAGCATCCGTAAATAACATTGTCCATTATTTTAAATTTTGCGGGGAGGTTACAACACACAGACACCAAAAAAAAAAAAAAAAAAAAAAAAAAAAGAAACAAAAAAATTGCATTTGTATCCGCTCCTCAATTGTAGATACCCCTTACACAGCTGTGTGCAATGAATGAGTGCTGGCTGGTAATTAATTGCACTCCTTGGAGGGAAATGCCATAGGAAGTAGTCTTTAAAAAGTGAATGTTTTTCGTTAAAAGACAAAAGTTACTTTAGAAAAAAGTAATAGTGGGGCTTTTGTTGTTGAAGAACATACGTTATCAGATTTGCGCAATGCAGCTTCACACTACCTTTTGATTATAACACAATATACTATATACATCGTCCCGAACCGTGACCAGAGTCGCGAGACGAGCAGAGCACGCCGCCGACGCCCGCTCAGTACAACCGTCCACCCGCTACTACTGTCGACCGACTACTACCTCTCCCGACTCGCGCTACAATATATATAACAACTGTTCCTGGCGACCCGGTGCGTGCCACTACTGTCGTCTGGCGCGGTCCAAGCGCCGACCAGCAACGATAAATAACTCTCTGGTCAGACGGAGATGCTGTCATGCCTCGCCATCGCTCTGGTAATGAATACATACGTGTTGCAGCGTGCGTACCACCGGAACACGCAGTGGCGGAGCCAAAGACTGTGTTGTCGAGGTCGAGTGCGAGCGGGAAGAGAGGCAGCGTCGGCACGGAGATGCAAGCGAGCGCGAGACGCACGGGGGCTGCGGCGTGGCGCGTTTGCGGTCGGCGCCTTTGGTGGCAACGGCCGGGACAAGCAGCGGTGTATGGTGTGGTGCGGGGCGGACAGGGGCGGCGGTGGACGGGGCGGAGGCGGCGCGACGACGGCATGGGGGCGAAAACGGGACGGGGGACGGCGGATGTTGAGAGGCGTCACGCGCGGACAGGACACAGACACAGAGACACACAGATTGGAAAGGGAGGGTGCGCGGTTAGTAGTTGGGAATGTGCGTACCGTGCGGGATGGGAGTGGGCGAGGAACACGGTCGTGGCCCCTGTTTTGGGTGCGTGTGATGACGTCGGTGTGTTGTGGGAAGGGAAGGTGCTGTGGCGGCGGCGCGTAATGGGCGTAGGCCGAAGAGAGAAAGGGAACGTGGGCAGTGTGTTGGCAAGCGTCGGTTCGACTGCGACGTTGATGGGCAGGGCAGGGCAAGGTTAATGGTGGTAGGAGTAGGCGTGTGGGCGCAAAAAATCTGCCGCTGCAGGCGGTGCCGTAACCGCCATGGGGCGGGAAGGAGAGAGGGCCAAAGAAAGAAAGAAAGAAAGAAAGAAAGAAAGAAAGAAAGAAAGAAAGAAAGAAAGAAGAAAACGAAGGAAAAAAACAAAACAAAAAAAAGGAGGGGCGGGGGCGGGGGCGGGCGAAAGTGGAGAGGCGGTGGTGTGAGAAGGGCGGGGGCGGAAGGAAGGCAGGAAGGACAAGAGGCGAGGCGACGGCTTGCTTTGTGTATCGGTCGGTCTCTGGCTATGCTTCGTTTTCTGCAGCAGGGTCGGTGCGCGGCGTGGCTCGCGGCAGTGGGAACGCCTGGTGGCTGGACGGCCAGCAATGCGGTTGGATGGGCGGCCACAGCACCGCACCTGTGCCCGAGGAGGAGACGCTGGCGGCGGGCCCTGAGGTGAGGCCGGCTCGGCTGGGGCTGTGGATGTGTAGGTGTGCGCCGCTGCTGCAACAACGAGTAAAACGCGAGAAGAAGGGATGGCGGTAGAGAGAGGTAAAAAAAAAAAAAAAGGTCGTGTTGTGTTGATGCGCAGGCAGACGCGTACAGAGAGACGAGCCCGGTCTGCAGCAGGGTGTGGCCGTGCCGAGTGCAGAGCAGCGGCGGCTCGGTTCGGTTCGGCCCGGCCCGGCGGGCCGCGCTGTTGTCGCGAACGTGAGCGCCCCCTGGCGGG
Organism: Schistocerca piceifrons; assembly: GCF_021461385.2. Classification (NCBI taxonomy): domain Eukaryota; kingdom Metazoa; phylum Arthropoda; class Insecta; order Orthoptera; family Acrididae; genus Schistocerca; species Schistocerca piceifrons. The sequence continues at coordinate 34,719 of NW_025727162.1, read as the reverse complement.
TGGCCGGAGGCGGCGCGGCGTGTTGGACGTGTGGCTGGTGGCAGTGCACAATTTGCGAGTGGCTGGCGGTGTGGTGTGGCGGTTGGCGCGTCGGGCGGCGGAGAGGTATGTGTTGCGGGCGCCCTTTGCTGCGCTGCGTCGTTGCGTGTGCCGTACAGGGCGGGCGCTTGTCGACTGTGTGGGCGGTGTGGCGAATTGGCGTGAAACGGCTGCCGAGAGGTGTGTGGTAGCGAGAGCCGGTCGTTGTCAGTGCGAAGGGGAATGTGCGTGCGTTTGGCGGTTTCGGTGTGCTTTTTGCGGCGTGAGAGTGGGAATTAGTGGGGCCGGCTGTTGTGTTGGTTCCTTGTGTCTTGTGTCGCGTAGCTTGATGGCAACGTGGAAGGACGCCGGTTTCGTTTCGAGCCTTGCGTGTGGTTGTCGACGTTGACTGGTTGGCGTGTGCCGATGCACGTGCATGTGTGGGTCGCGAGTGCGTTTTTGGCTGGGTGTGTGTGTGTGTGTTTTGGGGGGGAAGGGGGAGGCGGTGGTGAAAGTGCAGTCGTTGCCACGGGCGTCGTCGGGTGGGGCTGGGGCTGTGCGTCGTGGCGGAAAGGTGGTAGGTTGCGGGAAGCGAGCCCGTCGTTGACGGTGTCGCGTGAGTTGTGAATCGAGTGGGGCGCGGGGCGCGGGACAGGAGCAGCGTGCCGCTGCGTCGTGGTCGTCAGCAGAGGCTGTGCGTGTGCTTGTCCTTTTTGTGGGCGGTTCGTGCGAGGCGTTTTTGTTTTGTGTTGCCCTAGTTGTTAGTTTATTTTGGTTGTTGTTTGTTATTTTGAGACGACGACTGGTTGGTGGCGTGCGCGCGAAGTGGCGGTGTGCGCTTCCCGTGTCGTTTTGTTTTTGTGTGTTTTTTTTTTTTTTTTGCACTGGGCCCCGGGGGGTGGGTGGGTGGGTGGGTGGGTGGGTGCGTGCGTGTGTGTCGATTGCCGGCTGGCGAAAGGTGCGCCATCGGCGGGGTGGGTCGCCGGCACAAGTAGAGGCGGCGGCGGCGGCGTTGTTGCTGTTGTTGTGTGGTGTTTGTTTTGTTCGGCTGTGTTGCGGTGCGTGTGAATGGTGGTGCAAAAGCGCTGGCGTCGGGGCTGCGACTGCGACGGCGGCGAGCCGCGGGCGCGCATGATAGTGATGTTGTGAACAGCGGCTGTGTACGGTAGTGGTGTTGTTGTAGCACGACGTGCATCCGGGCCGGCGCGGAAAGCGCAGTTGCGGGCGGTTGCCCTTCGGTGCCAGCCATGTCGCGTGAGCGGCGGGTTGCTCTGGTGTGGACACGTGGTGCTCTGGGTTGTTGTGTGGTGCCCTTTGGCCGGTGGGGGTGGTTCGCGTGTGTCTCGTTCGCGCTCGGTATCTGGTCGTGGTCGTGCTGCTCCCCCGTCTGTCGGCGGTTTTCGACGTCGTCTGTACGTTTTTGTTCGTTTGCGGCGTGCCTGCCGACGTCGTCCCGTCGCGACCTTTCAACCGAAAGTGTGGCGCCCGAAGGTGAACGAACGCAACCCTGACCTCGGCGCTTTACGCTGAGCCGAGCGAACCGAACCTAACCCTGTGGTGTGGCGAGGTGAGCTCAGCCTGTGAGCCCCTAACGTCTACGTAAGGTAAGCTGTCCGGCTCACGCCTCACGGTTTGAACGCTTTTGTAACCTACGTTTGACGCTTCTTAGCCTAGCACTGACCCCTTAACCTAACGTGTAACCTAACCTAACCTAACCTAACCTAACCTAACCTCTGACGCCTGACGTGTTTGAATGCTTAACCTAAGTTTGACGCTTAACCTAACCCAAGTCCCCTTAACCTAACCCACGTCCACCTAACCTAACGTAACCCAACCTAGACGTGTAAACGTAATGTGTAACGCGTAACGTGTAAGGTCGGCTGTCGTGTGTGCTGACGGCAGATTGGGTTGGTCTGTAGATTCGGATTGCGGTTTGCCTCGGTCGAGGGGTTGGGTCGGAAGCGGCGAGGGGCGGCGGCGCCTGTTGCGCAGGCGGCGTCCGTTTGCGGCGGGCAATTGTTGAGAAACGGCTGTGAATGTTGGCGGGCGAGAGGAGGAGGACGGCGCGCGATGTGGCCCGACGGCTGCGGGCCGATCGGGAAACGGCGGGAGGGCGACGGAAGGCGATGGGGCGGCGGAGGCGCGTTTGCACGGCCGTCATCGCCGCACGCCTCGGCTTGTGTGGCTGTGGCGCCGGCCGCGCTGGCCGGGCTGCCGCGGCGACGGTGTGGGAGTTTTGCCGAAGGTTTGGCCATTGTGGCGGGTCGTCGGCTGGGGCTGTGGGGGCGGCATTTGGGCGGGGGCGGCGATTCTCGGCGGGCCGACCCAGGCTGTAGCGCGCGGTAGCTGCAGTTTGGCCGTGGTTTGCGGCGCTGCCGTGGCGACTGGTTGGCGACTGTGGTGTGGCTGTGTGTAGCCCCATCCTCGGTGGTTTGAAAGGCGCGGGCGGTTGTGGCGCAGGTTTGGGGCTGCTCCGCACAGGCTGTCGGACGTTGGGCGGTAGCAAGCGCGGGAGGCGCGGCGCGGCGGCGCGCAGAGTGGCGGCCGCTCTCTCGGCCGTCCGCGCCCGCCCGCGACACTGGCTGGGCCTTGTGATTCTCTGCTCTGCTGCTGTGCTGTGCTGTGCTGTGCTTGCGTGCCTGCCGTCCGTCCCGCTCGCTCTCGCTCTCGCTGTGTGTTACGCGCGTCGTCGAAATGGCAGATCAGGCGGCTACGAACGAGACTGCTGCGGCACCCGCCGCCACCGGCACTACGAAGAAGGCCAAGTCTGCGTCGTCTGCGAAGAAGCCGCGCGCCAAGCCTGCGCACCCGCGCACCTCTGAGATGGTGACGGCCGCCATCAAGAGTCTGAAGGAGCGCGGCGGGTCGTCGCTGCAGGCGATCAAGAAGTACATAGCCGCGCACTACAAGCTGGACGCGGAGAAGCTGGCGCCGTTTATCAAGAAGTACCTCAAGTCGGCCGTCGTGGCGGGCGAGCTGGTGCAGACGAAGGGGAAGGGCGCGTCCGGCTCGTTCAAGCTTGCCGGCGCCGGCGGCGGGGGGGCGGCCGAGGGCGGCAAGGCCCGTGCTGGCGGTGCCAAGAAGAAGCGCGCCGCTCCGGCCAGCAAGGAGAAGAAGGGCGCCCGTGCGGCCGGCGCAAAGAAGGCTGGTGGCGTGAAGGCGGCGACCGGTCGGAAGGCGGGCGCCGCCAAGAAGGCGTCTGCGGCGTCGGCCGCTCCCGCGGGTGCGAAGAAGGCGGCTGCGGCCAAGCCGGCCAAGGCCAAGTCGCCGTCGAAGGCGAAGAAGGCCGCCAAGGTTCCGACGAAGAAGCCGAAGGCGCCGCGCCCGAAGAAGGCGACGACGCCGTCTAAGGCGAAGGCTTCGCCCAAGAAGAAGAAGTAGAGTAGAGTAGAGTAGAGGAGAAAGAGATGGGAGAAAGGAAGGGTTTGGCGCTTGACTCCGTCGTCCCCACCCCCCGTCGTCGTCTAGTGGCGCGCAAGAGACGCGCGGCCCAAAACGGCCCTTCTCAGGGCCATCAAAGCACGTCGGGGAAGGTTTTGATTGTCGTGTTGCGTTTGGTGTGGGTGTCTTTGTGTATGCCCGTGGGGGATGCTGTTTGCGTGCCGTGGTGGATGGATTGCGGGGGTCGGTGGCGGGTGTGGGCGGCGGTAGCGGTAAGCGGTGTTGTTGTTGTTGTCGTCGTGGTTGATTGTCGCCGTGTTTGTGGCGGCGGCCGACGGTTGGTTTTCTGTCACGTTGTTTTGTTTGAATACGTTGGTTGGCTTGCCTGCGTTCGTTCTTCTCGGATGTCTGTCTTGTCGAGTCGTGTCTGGTCTTTGTTTTGTTCCTTTGTGTGTGTGTGTGTGTGTGTTATGTTTTGCAACGGGGGGCACGTTGAGATGTGGAAGGAGTCGGCGGGGATTTCGGTGGCGTTGGAGAGCGAGCGAGCGAGCGAGCGCGCCTGCCTGGCCGTTGGCCGTCGGAGTGGAGTGCGGGTTGTTTTTGTTTTCGAAACGAAAGCGGCGGCCGGCCAGCCACCCGTGCGGTGTGACGTCGGCCGTTGGGTATTGTGCGCTTTGAGCGCCGGGGAGGGATGATGTGTGATTGTTGCGCGCTGCTAGCAGGCAGGCAGAGTGAGCGGGTGTGGCGGGCGGACGGGAAGTGGTGGTTGTTGTTTTTGGGTTGCGGGGCGAGAGGCAGGCGACCGACAAAGTTTGCTCGCGACGGAGAGATGTTAGTGGCCCTGAAAAGGGCCGTTTTTGTTTGTGCGGTGCGGTGCCGCGGCGCGGTTTAGGCGCGCTCGCCGCGGATGCGGCGCGCGAGCTGGATGTCCTTGGGCATGATGGTGACGCGCTTGGCGTGGATTGCGCACAGGTTGGTGTCTTCGAAGAGGCCGACGAGGTAGGCCTCGCTGGCCTCCTGCAGGGCCATGACTGCGGAGCTCTGGAAGCGCAGGTCGGTCTTGAAGTCCTGGGCGATCTCGCGCACTAGGCGCTGGAATGGCAGCTTGCGGATGAGCAGCTCTGTGCTCTTCTGGTAGCGCCTGATTTCTCGCAGGGCGACGGTGCCCGGCCTGTAGCGGTGGGGCTTCTTGACGCCTCCGGTGGCGGGCGCGCTCTTCCTCGCCGCCTTGGTGGCGAGCTGTTTGCGCGGCGCCTTTCCGCCGGTGGACTTGCGGGCCGTTTGCTTTGTGCGGGCCATAGCGGTAGCGGAGCGGCGTGCGTGGAGGTTAGGTGCGGCGCGGCGTCCGGTGCTGCCTTGACAACGGGCCCGCGCGCCTCCGTGCTGCGCTTATATGCCCTCGGTTGCGCGTGGTGGGGGGAGGGCGGGCCAGAGTCTATATAGGGGGGCGGCGGGCGCGCTGGGCGCAGACCGTAGCCGACTCGCCAGCCGCTGCAGCTGCTGTTTGTGCACGTTGTTGCTTTGCCCGAGGAAGGAAGGATGACAGGCCGCGGCAAGGGAGGAAAGGGGCTCGGCAAGGGTGGCGCCAAGCGGCACCGCAAGGTGTTGCGCGACAACATCCAGGGCATCACGAAGCCCGCCATCCGCCGCCTGGCTCGCAGGGGCGGCGTGAAGCGCATCTCTGGTCTGATCTACGAGGAGACCCGCGGGGTGCTGAAGGTGTTCCTGGAGAACGTGATCCGCGACGCGGTGACGTACACTGAGCACGCCAAGCGCAAGACTGTGACGGCCATGGACGTGGTGTACGCCCTGAAGAGGCAGGGGCGCACCCTGTACGGTTTCGGCGGTTAGGCTGCGTCGCAGCGGGCGCTGGCCTTCCCGCGGCCGTGCTTGTGGGTGGGAGAGACTAGAAAACGGCCCTTTTCAGGGCCACCACACTGTTCGGAAGTTGAAAAGTGCGAAAGAGTCTGTGTTGTTTGTTTGTTTCTTTCTTTCCGTTTGAGCGACGTGATGTGACTGGGAGGGGAGAAGGAAAGGAAACGTGTCATGTGGCTGGCTGTGTGTGGAGCTGCTTCGTTTGTGTTTGTTATTGTGTGTCGTTGTATCGATCGCGACGGAGATGGCGGGCTGTGTGTTGTTGTGCGAGAGGCGGTGATTATTTGCTTGCGTGGTTTGGCCCTGTGTGTTTGCGGCGGCGTTGGGGTTTCCGAGGCAAGGCGTGTGGGCATAGGCGGCCGGATCAGCTGTTTCGTTCGTGTCGACGGCCGTTGCGCGCGGGAGTGGAGGGCGGTGTGTCGACACGCCTCCCTGTAACAATGGTCGTCATTATTGCTGCCGTTGTCGTTTGGAAGGCGACTGCGACCGTGCAAAAATGAATGTGTGTGTGTGTGTGTGTTGGGCCACACGGGCTGTGTGGACGACAAGATGGCGGACGTGCGCCGGCGGCGGCTGTGCAAAGTTAAAACAAAACAAGGTGCGGCGAGGACGACTGAAATTTTGCTTTGGACGTAGGTTTGTGTGGTGGCCCTGAAAAGGGCCGATTGTTGTGGGCCGAGCCGAGCCGGCAAAGCGCGTTGCGATTGCCTGGCCTCCTTTAGGCCTTCTTCTCGGTCTTCTTTGGCAGCAGGACGGCCTGGATGTTGGGCAGGACACCACCCTGTGCGATGGTGACGCCCGACAGGAGCTTGTTGAGCTCCTCGTCGTTGCGGATGGCAAGCTGCAGGTGGCGCGGGATGATGCGCGTCTTCTTGTTGTCGCGGGCCGCGTTTCCGGCCAGCTCGAGCACCTCAGCCGCGAGGTACTCCATGACGGCGGCGAGGTAGACGGGCGCCCCGGCGCCGACGCGCTCTGCGTAGTTTCCCTTGCGCAGGAGGCGGTGGATTCTGCCGACCGGGAACTGGAGCCCAGCCCTGCTTGAGCGGGACTTTGACTTGCCCTTGACTTTGCCTCCCTTTCCGCGTCCGGACATGGCGATGGGCTAGCGACGGTGCACACGAAACGGAAACGAAAAACGACCGGTGCGAGCGGCAGCGAGTCGAGCAGCGGAGTGCGTGCCGGCGCAGCCGGGGTGGGGGTGCTTTATGGGCTCGGGTGCGGCGGCCGGTTGCGCGCGCGCCCCATTGGTCGGCGGCCGCAACAGGGCGAGCTGGTAAAGGTGCGGCGGCGGCTGGCGGCGGGTGCCACTGTGTGGGGAGACGCTGACTAGAGCGGAGCGCTTGCTACTGGTGTTGCTGCTGCCGTACGTTCGTTCGTTCGAGATGCCGCCCAAGACTAGCGGGAAGGCCGCCAAGAAGGCTGGCAAGGCGCAGAAGAACATTTCGAAGGGCGACAAGAAGAAGAAGCGCAAGAGGAAGGAGAGCTATGCCATCTACATCTACAAGGTGCTGAAGCAGGTGCACCCTGACACGGGCATCTCGTCGAAGGCGATGAGCATCATGAACAGCTTCGTGAACGACATTTTCGAGCGCATTGCGGCCGAGGCTTCTCGCCTGGCGCACTACAACAAGCGCTCGACCATCACGTCCCGCGAGATCCAGACCGCTGTGCGGCTGTTGCTGCCTGGCGAGCTGGCCAAGCACGCCGTGAGCGAGGGCACGAAGGCGGTGACCAAGTACACGAGCTCCAAGTAAGGAGGTGGCTCTGGAATGGAAGGAAGGAAGGAAGGAAGGAGAAGGCTCCTCCGTTGCGAGAGCGGCAAAACGGCCCTTTTCAGGGCCACCAACTTGCCTTTTGCGGGAAGGGCGGAATTGTTGTTGTTGTTGTTGTTGTTTGTGTGGACGGCTGTGATGTATGTGTGCATTTTGATTGTGGGTGGGGGGGGCGCGTCAAAGCGTGTTGCGGGGGACGGCCACGAGGTTGGTCGCCGTGGCGTGGAATGGTGGCACGCCTCGTTGGAGTGGTTTTGACCCATTGGTGTTGTGTGTGTGTGTGTGTGTGTGTGTGTGTGTGTGTGTGTGTGTGTGTTAACCTGTCTGCGAGGGGGGACAGTGCGATCGGCGACTTTTGTGTCACCGTAACGACGGCCGTTTGCGGGTTTGTTTTTTGCACATCATACATGGCGAGGGTGAAATGTGAAATGTTTTTGTTTGGTTTTTTTTTTTGCCGCCCACTATTCCCTTTGCTGTACGCCGAGTTTGACAATGGTGCGACGTAACTGCAGCGTGGAGGTGTGTGAGTGACGTTGAAATTGAACGTGCCATTAAGACGCATTGTTGTTGTATTGTACTGTACGTGTACGGCGACACGCACGATGATGTACCATTCGACTCTGATTTTTGATAGCCGTGTCTGACTGATTGCGTACGACGCACGCACACCGATGTCGTCATTCAAGATGCACGCGTGTCCAGTGCAGTACAGTAAGCGCGACGCTAGACGGCGGCGGCGGCGGCGGCGGCGGCGGCGGTCGTCGTCGTTTGTTTGGCGAATGTCTGTACACGTGTTTGTCTGTGTCCATCCGGTATGTATTTGTTTGTTTGAAAGTGTTTTGTGTGTCGGTGACGTGGTCCGATCCGTCGCCCCCTGAGTAACTGTCGATCGGCGCGATAGACCGGCGTCACGCAACTGAACCGAAGTCTTGGGCACACCCGTCATACTGTTGTACACCGTCGCGCTGAGAACGGTAACGAAAGGTTGACTTTGATCGGTCGAATGTCTGGGCAGAACGTGAGGAATGAGGCAAGAGTGCAAGGAGGGGGGGCAAAAGAGAGAGGAAGGGAAAAAGGGGAGAAGCGCATTCGTAGAGCAACGGAACGTTCCCGTGTCGGAGGCGTATTGGAGCCGCACTGAAATGCGTTTAACGGCGGCGCGGCTGCAAGTGTCTGCCGTGGTGAACGTTACCTTTGACGGCTGCATTGGGCTTTGCTTTTGCTTTCGCTTTCGCTTTCCCGGATGTACGTAACGTTTGTTGATATGGTTCTGAGGAAGAGTGTATGACAGTGCCGTGCCGTCCATGTTCGTGTGCCCTCCCATTGTGTGTATGCTATTGTCTGTGTACTTGAATGATGTATGTAGGTGTTAGTGGACATGTTTTACCAGTGGGGGGAAATGGATCGCCGATAGTTGGCGTCACTCTGTCACGGTCGAGATGACGCACCCTCCGTACAGAAAGGTGTCGAGAAAGTGTGTGTGTGTGTGTGTGTGTGTGTGTGCGTCCGTGAATTGGCAGTGTTTGGAGGTGGGCGTGCCCTGCATGTGGCCCGGAAGGCTGTTCGTTTGGCGGTAGTGTTGTGTGGACAGGGGAGGGGCATGCGTAACGCTGCTGGCATGGCATTTCGGGAGATGGGAGGGGGCAAACGAGGAGCGGCGGCCAAAGACGGGACGGGGAGGGGCGCGGTGTGGGTGGCTTGCGCCTGTGCTCGGCGTTGTGGTTTGTGCAAAAGAGGAGGAGAAAAACAATGAGTTGCCAGGGAGGGGAGCGGTGTTGTGTTGTGGTTGTCGTGGTGTAGCCGCAGACGCGGCTGTCAGTGAACGTGGCGAGACGGACGGATGCGCGGAGGGGCGGGGGCGGCGCATTTCGCCGGTGCCGTGCCGTGCCATGCCTGAAAGCCGCGTGGTCGCTGTGTTGTTGTTGGCGTGGGGGCGAGGAGAGTACCGTACGGGTGTGCTTGTGCGCCGGAAATGGCACACTGCGCCTGCCCGTCTTGGAGGCTGATGGCTGTGGTGTGGAAATGGGGCGCGGTGATGTTGAAGCAGTTGAAGAACAGAAAAGAAACCAAGAAAACGGAAGGCGTGATGCGGCGGTGGTGGTTGAGAGCGGGAAAAACAAAACAAAACAAAAAAAGAACAACAAAAAAAAGAAGGAAAAACAACAAGAAACAAAAAAGAAAACAAAAAGTCTATCAATACTAAAATGTAAATGGAAATGGAAATGGACCCAGGTACATAACCTCCCTGCACAAATAGCAGAGAGTCCGATGATAATAAAAATGTGCCAGAATGTTAACGTCCCTACAAAACAAACCCAACGATAATATTAATGAAAGAATGAACCGTATGTAACATTGCAACAGACATAATGAAACCTGATAAATTGTATAAGGGCAGCAGCGTTGACCTTTGGCCCTGTATTCAGAATAAAAAGAGCCAAAGATCGTTACCCCAATGAAAAGAAGACACTGAAACACGTATGTAACGTAGCAGCGATGGCGAGACATTGTAGCATCTGTGACCAGAGAGTTTGCGCTGGACTGCGCGAGTGTTGCGAGCGGTTCTCAGTCAGTCAGTCAGTCAGTCAGTCAGTCGTTGCGAGTCTGTACTCTGTCAGTAGTCGTCATGCAGAGCGGTCGGTCAGTAGTAGCAGCCGAGTGCGGTTGTGTGATGTAGGCGGCCGGCAACACTGGTCAAGATGGTGAATAAGGTATACTGTTAATTAATATAATCATTAGATAATGAAAAGGTTTATTTATTGTAATTATTCTCCAACAAGTTCCCCAATAATAATTTTTATTTCAAAAGCATTTTTCAAACATTTAATTTTTTATTGAACTAAAGAGTTCGTTGCACTTCACATTTCATTCCACTTCTTTGAAGAAAAATTTCACTAAAATCACAAAAAAAAAGGAGAATATTATTATTTGCAATGCAGTTCCTCCAGGCGCTGCGCAACAACAAGAGCAGAAATGTGACATCCATTTATTCTGAGGTAAGACTGTAATTCTGATTGTTTTGCACAGGGCCAAAGACCGATATTTCGGTTTAATTGAAGTTTCTTGTCACTGAACGGACTTTAAATGTTGTGAAGAATTTATATTTGAGTCGGATTGCGAATTTCACATTTTTGTTGCCATTTTCAATACCTCTCATTGTGGGCGAGGTTACAATTAGCGCAATGTCCATTAGCATCCGTAAATAACATTGTCCATTATTTTAAATTTTGCGGGGAGGTTACAACACACAGACACCAAAAAAAAAAAAAAAAAAAAAAAAAAAAGAAACAAAAAAATTGCATTTGTATCCGCTCCTCAATTGTAGATACCCCTTACACAGCTGTGTGCAATGAATGAGTGCTGGCTGGTAATTAATTGCACTCCTTGGAGGGAAATGCCATAGGAAGTAGTCTTTAAAAAGTGAATGTTTTTCGTTAAAAGACAAAAGTTACTTTAGAAAAAAGTAATAGTGGGGCTTTTGTTGTTGAAGAACATACGTTATCAGATTTGCGCAATGCAGCTTCACACTACCTTTTGATTATAACACAATATACTATATACATCGTCCCGAACCGTGACCAGAGTCGCGAGACGAGCAGAGCACGCCGCCGACGCCCGCTCAGTACAACCGTCCACCCGCTACTACTGTCGACCGACTACTACCTCTCCCGACTCGCGCTACAATATATATAACAACTGTTCCTGGCGACCCGGTGCGTGCCACTACTGTCGTCTGGCGCGGTCCAAGCGCCGACCAGCAACGATAAATAACTCTCTGGTCAGACGGAGATGCTGTCATGCCTCGCCATCGCTCTGGTAATGAATACATACGTGTTGCAGCGTGCGTACCACCGGAACACGCAGTGGCGGAGCCAAAGACTGTGTTGTCGAGGTCGAGTGCGAGCGGGAAGAGAGGCAGCGTCGGCACGGAGATGCAAGCGAGCGCGAGACGCACGGGGGCTGCGGCGTGGCGCGTTTGCGGTCGGCGCCTTTGGTGGCAACGGCCGGGACAAGCAGCGGTGTATGGTGTGGTGCGGGGCGGACAGGGGCGGCGGTGGACGGGGCGGAGGCGGCGCGACGACGGCATGGGGGCGAAAACGGGACGGGGGACGGCGGATGTTGAGAGGCGTCACGCGCGGACAGGACACAGACACAGAGACACACAGATTGGAAAGGGAGGGTGCGCGGTTAGTAGTTGGGAATGTGCGTACCGTGCGGGATGGGAGTGGGCGAGGAACACGGTCGTGGCCCCTGTTTTGGGTGCGTGTGATGACGTCGGTGTGTTGTGGGAAGGGAAGGTGCTGTGGCGGCGGCGCGTAATGGGCGTAGGCCGAAGAGAGAAAGGGAACGTGGGCAGTGTGTTGGCAAGCGTCGGTTCGACTGCGACGTTGATGGGCAGGGCAGGGCAAGGTTAATGGTGGTAGGAGTAGGCGTGTGGGCGCAAAAAATCTGCCGCTGCAGGCGGTGCCGTAACCGCCATGGGGCGGGAAGGAGAGAGGGCCAAAGAAAGAAAGAAAGAAAGAAAGAAAGAAAGAAAGAAAGAAAGAAAGAAAGAAGAAAACGAAGGAAAAAAACAAAACAAAAAAAAGGAGGGGCGGGGGCGGGGGCGGGCGAAAGTGGAGAGGCGGTGGTGTGAGAAGGGCGGGGGCGGAAGGAAGGCAGGAAGGACAAGAGGCGAGGCGACGGCTTGCTTTGTGTATCGGTCGGTCTCTGGCTATGCTTCGTTTTCTGCAGCAGGGTCGGTGCGCGGCGTGGCTCGCGGCAGTGGGAACGCCTGGTGGCTGGACGGCCAGCAATGCGGTTGGATGGGCGGCCACAGCACCGCACCTGTGCCCGAGGAGGAGACGCTGGCGGCGGGCCCTGAGGTGAGGCCGGCTCGGCTGGGGCTGTGGATGTGTAGGTGTGCGCCGCTGCTGCAACAACGAGTAAAACGCGAGAAGAAGGGATGGCGGTAGAGAGAGGTAAAAAAAAAAAAAAAGGTCGTGTTGTGTTGATGCGCAGGCAGACGCGTACAGAGAGACGAGCCCGGTCTGCAGCAGGGTGTGGCCGTGCCGAGTGCAGAGCAGCGGCGGCTCGGTTCGGTTCGGCCCGGCCCGGCGGGCCGCGCTGTTGTCGCGAACGTGAGCGCCCCCTGGCGGGTGGCCGGAGGCGGCGCGGCGTGTTGGACGTGTGGCTGGTGGCAGTGCACAATTTGCGAGTGGCTGGCGGTGTGGTGTGGCGGTTGGCGCGTCGGGCGGCGGAGAGGTATGTGTTGCGGGCGCCCTTTGCTGCGCTGCGTCGTTGCGTGTGCCGTACAGGGCGGGCGCTTGTCGACTGTGTGGGCGGTGTGGCGAATTGGCGTGAAACGGCTGCCGAGAGGTGTGTGGTAGCGAGAGCCGGTCGTTGTCAGTGCGAAGGGGAATGTGCGTGCGTTTGGCGGTTTCGGTGTGCTTTTTGCGGCGTGAGAGTGGGAATTAGTGGGGCCGGCTGTTGTGTTGGTTCCTTGTGTCTTGTGTCGCGTAGCTTGATGGCAACGTGGAAGGACGCCGGTTTCGTTTCGAGCCTTGCGTGTGGTTGTCGACGTTGACTGGTTGGCGTGTGCCGATGCACGTGCATGTGTGGGTCGCGAGTGCGTTTTTGGCTGGGTGTGTGTGTGTGTGTTTTGGGGGGGAAGGGGGAGGCGGTGGTGAAAGTGCAGTCGTTGCCACGGGCGTCGTCGGGTGGGGCTGGGGCTGTGCGTCGTGGCGGAAAGGTGGTAGGTTGCGGGAAGCGAGCCCGTCGTTGACGGTGTCGCGTGAGTTGTGAATCGAGTGGGGCGCGGGGCGCGGGACAGGAGCAGCGTGCCGCTGCGTCGTGGTCGTCAGCAGAGGCTGTGCGTGTGCTTGTCCTTTTTGTGGGCGGTTCGTGCGAGGCGTTTTTGTTTTGTGTTGCCCTAGTTGTTAGTTTATTTTGGTTGTTGTTTGTTATTTTGAGACGACGACTGGTTGGTGGCGTGCGCGCGAAGTGGCGGTGTGCGCTTCCCGTGTCGTTTTGTTTTTGTGTGTTTTTTTTTTTTTTTTTGCACTGGGCCCCGGGGGGTGGGTGGGTGGGTGGGTGGGTGGGTGCGTGCGTGTGTGTCGATTGCCGGCTGGCGAAAGGTGCGCCATCGGCGGGGTGGGTCGCCGGCACAAGTAGAGGCGGCGGCGGCGGCGTTGTTGCTGTTGTTGTGTGGTGTTTGTTTTGTTCGGCTGTGTTGCGGTGCGTGTGAATGGTGGTGCAAAAGCGCTGGCGTCGGGGCTGCGACTGCGACGGCGGCGAGCCGCGGGCGCGCATGATAGTGATGTTGTGAACAGCGGCTGTGTACGGTAGTGGTGTTGTTGTAGCACGACGTGCATCCGGGCCGGCGCGGAAAGCGCAGTTGCGGGCGGTTGCCCTTCGGTGCCAGCCATGTCGCGTGAGCGGCGGGTTGCTCTGGTGTGGACACGTGGTGCTCTGGGTTGTTGTGTGGTGCCCTTTGGCCGGTGGGGGTGGTTCGCGTGTGTCTCGTTCGCGCTCGGTATCTGGTCGTGGTCGTGCTGCTCCCCCGTCTGTCGGCGGTTTTCGACGTCGTCTGTACGTTTTTGTTCGTTTGCGGCGTGCCTGCCGACGTCGTCCCGTCGCGACCTTTCAACCGAAAGTGTGGCGCCCGAAGGTGAACGAACGCAACCCTGACCTCGGCGCTTTACGCTGAGCCGAGCGAACCGAACCTAACCCTGTGGTGTGGCGAGGTGAGCTCAGCCTGTGAGCCCCTAACGTCTACGTAAGGTAAGCTGTCCGGCTCACGCCTCACGGTTTGAACGCTTTTGTAACCTACGTTTGACGCTTCTTAGCCTAGCACTGACCCCTTAACCTAACGTGTAACCTAACCTAACCTAACCTAACCTAACCTAACCTCTGACGCCTGACGTGTTTGAATGCTTAACCTAAGTTTGACGCTTAACCTAACCCAAGTCCCCTTAACCTAACCCACGTCCACCTAACCTAACGTAACCCAACCTAGACGTGTAAACGTAATGTGTAACGCGTAACGTGTAAGGTCGGCTGTCGTGTGTGCTGACGGCAGATTGGGTTGGTCTGTAGATTCGGATTGCGGTTTGCCTCGGTCGAGGGGTTGGGTCGGAAGCGGCGAGGGGCGGCGGCGCCTGTTGCGCAGGCGGCGTCCGTTTGCGGCGGGCAATTGTTGAGAAACGGCTGTGAATGTTGGCGGGCGAGAGGAGGAGGACGGCGCGCGATGTGGCCCGACGGCTGCGGGCCGATCGGGAAACGGCGGGAGGGCGACGGAAGGCGATGGGGCGGCGGAGGCGCGTTTGCACGGCCGTCATCGCCGCACGCCTCGGCTTGTGTGGCTGTGGCGCCGGCCGCGCTGGCCGGGCTGCCGCGGCGACGGTGTGGGAGTTTTGCCGAAGGTTTGGCCATTGTGGCGGGTCGTCGGCTGGGGCTGTGGGGGCGGCATTTGGGCGGGGGCGGCGATTCTCGGCGGGCCGACCCAGGCTGTAGCGCGCGGTAGCTGCAGTTTGGCCGTGGTTTGCGGCGCTGCCGTGGCGACTGGTTGGCGACTGTGGTGTGGCTGTGTGTAGCCCCATCCTCGGTGGTTTGAAAGGCGCGGGCGGTTGTGGCGCAGGTTTGGGGCTGCTCCGCACAGGCTGTCGGACGTTGGGCGGTAGCAAGCGCGGGAGGCGCGGCGCGGCGGCGCGCAGAGTGGCGGCCGCTCTCTCGGCCGTCCGCGCCCGCCCGCGACACTGGCTGGGCCTTGTGATTCTCTGCTCTGCTGCTGTGCTGTGCTGTGCTGTGCTTGCGTGCCTGCCGTCCGTCCCGCTCGCTCTCGCTCTCGCTGTGTGTTACGCGCGTCGTCGAAATGGCAGATCAGGCGGCTACGAACGAGACTGCTGCGGCACCCGCCGCCACCGGCACTACGAAGAAGGCCAAGTCTGCGTCGTCTGCGAAGAAGCCGCGCGCCAAGCCTGCGCACCCGCGCACCTCTGAGATGGTGACGGCCGCCATCAAGAGTCTGAAGGAGCGCGGCGGGTCGTCGCTGCAGGCGATCAAGAAGTACATAGCCGCGCACTACAAGCTGGACGCGGAGAAGCTGGCGCCGTTTATCAAGAAGTACCTCAAGTCGGCCGTCGTGGCGGGCGAGCTGGTGCAGACGAAGGGGAAGGGCGCGTCCGGCTCGTTCAAGCTTGCCGGCGCCGGCGGCGGGGGGGCGGCCGAGGGCGGCAAGGCCCGTGCTGGCGGTGCCAAGAAGAAGCGCGCCGCTCCGGCCAGCAAGGAGAAGAAGGGCGCCCGTGCGGCCGGCGCAAAGAAGGCTGGTGGCGTGAAGGCGGCGACCGGTCGGAAGGCGGGCGCCGCCAAGAAGGCGTCTGCGGCGTCGGCCGCTCCCGCGGGTGCGAAGAAGGCGGCTGCGGCCAAGCCGGCCAAGGCCAAGTCGCCGTCGAAGGCGAAGAAGGCCGCCAAGGTTCCGACGAAGAAGCCGAAGGCGCCGCGCCCGAAGAAGGCGACGACGCCGTCTAAGGCGAAGGCTTCGCCCAAGAAGAAGAAGTAGAGTAGAGTAGAGTAGAGGAGAAAGAGATGGGAGAAAGGAAGGGTTTGGCGCTTGACTCCGTCGTCCCCACCCCCCGTCGTCGTCTAGTGGCGCGCAAGAGACGCGCGGCCCAAAACGGCCCTTCTCAGGGCCATCAAAGCACGTCGGGGAAGGTTTTGATTGTCGTGTTGCGTTTGGTGTGGGTGTCTTTGTGTATGCCCGTGGGGGATGCTGTTTGCGTGCCGTGGTGGATGGATTGCGGGGGTCGGTGGCGGGTGTGGGCGGCGGTAGCGGTAAGCGGTGTTGTTGTTGTTGTCGTCGTGGTTGATTGTCGCCGTGTTTGTGGCGGCGGCCGACGGTTGGTTTTCTGTCACGTTGTTTTGTTTGAATACGTTGGTTGGCTTGCCTGCGTTCGTTCTTCTCGGATGTCTGTCTTGTCGAGTCGTGTCTGGTCTTTGTTTTGTTCCTTTGTGTGTGTGTGTGTGTGTGTTATGTTTTGCAACGGGGGGCACGTTGAGATGTGGAAGGAGTCGGCGGGGATTTCGGTGGCGTTGGAGAGCGAGCGAGCGAGCGAGCGCGCCTGCCTGGCCGTTGGCCGTCGGAGTGGAGTGCGGGTTGTTTTTGTTTTCGAAACGAAAGCGGCGGCCGGCCAGCCACCCGTGCGGTGTGACGTCGGCCGTTGGGTATTGTGCGCTTTGAGCGCCGGGG
The DNA here is from genome assembly GCF_021461385.2 of Schistocerca piceifrons. Lineage (NCBI taxonomy): Eukaryota > Metazoa > Arthropoda > Insecta > Orthoptera > Acrididae > Schistocerca > Schistocerca piceifrons. Next base: position 18,447 of record NW_025727162.1, on the reverse strand, counting down.
AGGGATGATGTGTGATTGTTGCGCGCTGCTAGCAGGCAGGCAGAGTGAGCGGGTGTGGCGGGCGGACGGGAAGTGGTGGTTGTTGTTTTTGGGTTGCGGGGCGAGAGGCAGGCGACCGACAAAGTTTGCTCGCGACGGAGAGATGTTAGTGGCCCTGAAAAGGGCCGTTTTTGTTTGTGCGGTGCGGTGCCGCGGCGCGGTTTAGGCGCGCTCGCCGCGGATGCGGCGCGCGAGCTGGATGTCCTTGGGCATGATGGTGACGCGCTTGGCGTGGATTGCGCACAGGTTGGTGTCTTCGAAGAGGCCGACGAGGTAGGCCTCGCTGGCCTCCTGCAGGGCCATGACTGCGGAGCTCTGGAAGCGCAGGTCGGTCTTGAAGTCCTGGGCGATCTCGCGCACTAGGCGCTGGAATGGCAGCTTGCGGATGAGCAGCTCTGTGCTCTTCTGGTAGCGCCTGATTTCTCGCAGGGCGACGGTGCCCGGCCTGTAGCGGTGGGGCTTCTTGACGCCTCCGGTGGCGGGCGCGCTCTTCCTCGCCGCCTTGGTGGCGAGCTGTTTGCGCGGCGCCTTTCCGCCGGTGGACTTGCGGGCCGTTTGCTTTGTGCGGGCCATAGCGGTAGCGGAGCGGCGTGCGTGGAGGTTAGGTGCGGCGCGGCGTCCGGTGCTGCCTTGACAACGGGCCCGCGCGCTCGCACCTTTCTTCATGTGAGGAAGGTTCTTCTCTCTTCCCCGGCGTCTTGCAGTGTGAGCTGTTGAGCTATTCCTGCGGACAAATCTGAGATACAGGTATATGGGGTACATACATAATTTGGGTGGCTTCTTTGATTTACACTTTTTTGGTGCTATGCTATTTTCTTCTATGCTAGGTAGCGATTTTTTTTTTTTTTTTTTTTTTTTTTTTTTTTTTTTTTTTTTTTTTTTTTTTTTCCGTTCACACACACATTCATACTCACCACTTAAGGTGATCTCTGGTCACATTCATCCTATCATTCATACTTTAACTACTCACCCCCTGTTGGTGGCGATACTATTCTAGTTAGGGGGAATATTTACAATATTTGCGTTCTTTTGGGGTGGGTGATTTACAATAATCGGGATGGGGTTAACAGGATGGGTGTTGTCGTCTCTTGGTTTATCCCAGCAGCAGGTCCGGCCATCTGGTGTGGATGTTGCGATGCTCTCGGTGTCCAAGGGCAGAGATGAGGGGGTTCTCTGCTGCTGCCGTCCTCTCGTAGAAGGTGTGTGCTGCTTGTCGGAACCTCTCGCGTAGGCGGGGGACCCCGGTCAGTTCGTGGAGCTCCTCGGTTGGGAAGTCCCATGGTAGGTGCAGGGCTCTCTTCAGCGCCCTGTTCTGTACGCGTTGCAGACTTCCGATGTGTTGTTCTGCTGCGTTACCCCACACTACTGCGGCGTACTCTAGGAGTGGCCGCACTAGTGCGAGGTATAGTTTGATGCCCAGCTCCTGCGGTAGTGCGGAGGTGGGATTGAGTATCGGGTACAGCATCCGTAGTCGTCCCATTGCTTTGTCTTTGATATTCTTGACGTGGTCCTTCCATGTAAGACGTCTGTCCAGCGTGACTCCTAGATACAGAGCTGTTCTGCTCCAGGGGACGGCTGTTCCTCGGACTTCTATTGGTGGTAGATTCATTGGAAACTTCCTTCTGCAGATGGGTATTGCTTGGGTCTTCGTCCCATTGAACGGGCCCGCGCGCCTCCGTGCTGCGCTTATATGCCCTCGGTTGCGCGTGGTGGGGGGAGGGCGGGCCAGAGTCTATATAGGGGGGCGGCGGGCGCGCTGGGCGCAGACCGTAGCCGACTCGCCAGCCGCTGCAGCTGCTGTTTGTGCACGTTGTTGCTTTGCCCGAGGAAGGAAGGATGACAGGCCGCGGCAAGGGAGGAAAGGGGCTCGGCAAGGGTGGCGCCAAGCGGCACCGCAAGGTGTTGCGCGACAACATCCAGGGCATCACGAAGCCCGCCATCCGCCGCCTGGCTCGCAGGGGCGGCGTGAAGCGCATCTCTGGTCTGATCTACGAGGAGACCCGCGGGGTGCTGAAGGTGTTCCTGGAGAACGTGATCCGCGACGCGGTGACGTACACTGAGCACGCCAAGCGCAAGACTGTGACGGCCATGGACGTGGTGTACGCCCTGAAGAGGCAGGGGCGCACCCTGTACGGTTTCGGCGGTTAGGCTGCGTCGCAGCGGGCGCTGGCCTTCCCGCGGCCGTGCTTGTGGGTGGGAGAGACTAGAAAACGGCCCTTTTCAGGGCCACCACACTGTTCGGAAGTTGAAAAGTGCGAAAGAGTCTGTGTTGTTTGTTTGTTTCTTTCTTTCCGTTTGAGCGACGTGATGTGACTGGGAGGGGAGAAGGAAAGGAAACGTGTCATGTGGCTGGCTGTGTGTGGAGCTGCTTCGTTTGTGTTTGTTATTGTGTGTCGTTGTATCGATCGCGACGGAGATGGCGGGCTGTGTGTTGTTGTGCGAGAGGCGGTGATTATTTGCTTGCGTGGTTTGGCCCTGTGTGTTTGCGGCGGCGTTGGGGTTTCCGAGGCAAGGCGTGTGGGCATAGGCGGCCGGATCAGCTGTTTCGTTCGTGTCGACGGCCGTTGCGCGCGGGAGTGGAGGGCGGTGTGTCGACACGCCTCCCTGTAACAATGGTCGTCATTATTGCTGCCGTTGTCGTTTGGAAGGCGACTGCGACCGTGCAAAAATGAATGTGTGTGTGTGTGTGTGTTGGGCCACACGGGCTGTGTGGACGACAAGATGGCGGACGTGCGCCGGCGGCGGCTGTGCAAAGTTAAAACAAAACAAGGTGCGGCGAGGACGACTGAAATTTTGCTTTGGACGTAGGTTTGTGTGGTGGCCCTGAAAAGGGCCGATTGTTGTGGGCCGAGCCGAGCCGGCAAAGCGCGTTGCGATTGCCTGGCCTCCTTTAGGCCTTCTTCTCGGTCTTCTTTGGCAGCAGGACGGCCTGGATGTTGGGCAGGACACCACCCTGTGCGATGGTGACGCCCGACAGGAGCTTGTTGAGCTCCTCGTCGTTGCGGATGGCAAGCTGCAGGTGGCGCGGGATGATGCGCGTCTTCTTGTTGTCGCGGGCCGCGTTTCCGGCCAGCTCGAGCACCTCAGCCGCGAGGTACTCCATGACGGCGGCGAGGTAGACGGGCGCCCCGGCGCCGACGCGCTCTGCGTAGTTTCCCTTGCGCAGGAGGCGGTGGATTCTGCCGACCGGGAACTGGAGCCCAGCCCTGCTTGAGCGGGACTTTGACTTGCCCTTGACTTTGCCTCCCTTTCCGCGTCCGGACATGGCGATGGGCTAGCGACGGTGCACACGAAACGGAAACGAAAAACGACCGGTGCGAGCGGCAGCGAGTCGAGCAGCGGAGTGCGTGCCGGCGCAGCCGGGGTGGGGGTGCTTTATGGGCTCGGGTGCGGCGGCCGGTTGCGCGCGCGCCCCATTGGTCGGCGGCCGCAACAGGGCGAGCTGGTAAAGGTGCGGCGGCGGCTGGCGGCGGGTGCCACTGTGTGGGGAGACGCTGACTAGAGCGGAGCGCTTGCTACTGGTGTTGCTGCTGCCGTACGTTCGTTCGTTCGAGATGCCGCCCAAGACTAGCGGGAAGGCCGCCAAGAAGGCTGGCAAGGCGCAGAAGAACATTTCGAAGGGCGACAAGAAGAAGAAGCGCAAGAGGAAGGAGAGCTATGCCATCTACATCTACAAGGTGCTGAAGCAGGTGCACCCTGACACGGGCATCTCGTCGAAGGCGATGAGCATCATGAACAGCTTCGTGAACGACATTTTCGAGCGCATTGCGGCCGAGGCTTCTCGCCTGGCGCACTACAACAAGCGCTCGACCATCACGTCCCGCGAGATCCAGACCGCTGTGCGGCTGTTGCTGCCTGGCGAGCTGGCCAAGCACGCCGTGAGCGAGGGCACGAAGGCGGTGACCAAGTACACGAGCTCCAAGTAAGGAGGTGGCTCTGGAATGGAAGGAAGGAAGGAAGGAAGGAGAAGGCTCCTCCGTTGCGAGAGCGGCAAAACGGCCCTTTTCAGGGCCACCAACTTGCCTTTTGCGGGAAGGGCGGAATTGTTGTTGTTGTTGTTGTTGTTTGTGTGGACGGCTGTGATGTATGTGTGCATTTTGATTGTGGGTGGGGGGGGCGCGTCAAAGCGTGTTGCGGGGGACGGCCACGAGGTTGGTCGCCGTGGCGTGGAATGGTGGCACGCCTCGTTGGAGTGGTTTTGACCCATTGGTGTTGGTGTGTGTGTGTGTGTGTGTGTGTGTGTGTGTGTGTGTGTGTGTTAACCTGTCTGCGAGGGGGGACAGTGCGATCGGCGACTTTTGTGTCACCGTAACGACGGCCGTTTGCGGGTTTGTTTTTTGCACATCATACATGGCGAGGGTGAAATGTGAAATGTTTTTGTTTGGTTTTTTTTTTTGCCGCCCACTATTCCCTTTGCTGTACGCCGAGTTTGACAATGGTGCGACGTAACTGCAGCGTGGAGGTGTGTGAGTGACGTTGAAATTGAACGTGCCATTAAGACGCATTGTTGTTGTATTGTACTGTACGTGTACGGCGACACGCACGATGATGTACCATTCGACTCTGATTTTTGATAGCCGTGTCTGACTGATTGCGTACGACGCACGCACACCGATGTCGTCATTCAAGATGCACGCGTGTCCAGTGCAGTACAGTAAGCGCGACGCTAGACGGCGGCGGCGGCGGCGGCGGCGGCGGCGGTCGTCGTCGTTTGTTTGGCGAATGTCTGTACACGTGTTTGTCTGTGTCCATCCGGTATGTATTTGTTTGTTTGAAAGTGTTTTGTGTGTCGGTGACGTGGTCCGATCCGTCGCCCCCTGAGTAACTGTCGATCGGCGCGATAGACCGGCGTCACGCAACTGAACCGAAGTCTTGGGCACACCCGTCATACTGTTGTACACCGTCGCGCTGAGAACGGTAACGAAAGGTTGACTTTGATCGGTCGAATGTCTGGGCAGAACGTGAGGAATGAGGCAAGAGTGCAAGGAGGGGGGGCAAAAGAGAGAGGAAGGGAAAAAGGGGAGAAGCGCATTCGTAGAGCAACGGAACGTTCCCGTGTCGGAGGCGTATTGGAGCCGCACTGAAATGCGTTTAACGGCGGCGCGGCTGCAAGTGTCTGCCGTGGTGAACGTTACCTTTGACGGCTGCATTGGGCTTTGCTTTTGCTTTCGCTTTCGCTTTCCCGGATGTACGTAACGTTTGTTGATATGGTTCTGAGGAAGAGTGTATGACAGTGCCGTGCCGTCCATGTTCGTGTGCCCTCCCATTGTGTGTATGCTATTGTCTGTGTACTTGAATGATGTATGTAGGTGTTAGTGGACATGTTTTACCAGTGGGGGGAAATGGATCGCCGATAGTTGGCGTCACTCTGTCACGGTCGAGATGACGCACCCTCCGTACAGAAAGGTGTCGAGAAAGTGTGTGTGTGTGTGTGTGTGTGTGTGTGCGTCCGTGAATTGGCAGTGTTTGGAGGTGGGCGTGCCCTGCATGTGGCCCGGAAGGCTGTTCGTTTGGCGGTAGTGTTGTGTGGACAGGGGAGGGGCATGCGTAACGCTGCTGGCATGGCATTTCGGGAGATGGGAGGGGGCAAACGAGGAGCGGCGGCCAAAGACGGGACGGGGAGGGGCGCGGTGTGGGTGGCTTGCGCCTGTGCTCGGCGTTGTGGTTTGTGCAAAAGAGGAGGAGAAAAACAATGAGTTGCCAGGGAGGGGAGCGGTGTTGTGTTGTGGTTGTCGTGGTGTAGCCGCAGACGCGGCTGTCAGTGAACGTGGCGAGACGGACGGATGCGCGGAGGGGCGGGGGCGGCGCATTTCGCCGGTGCCGTGCCGTGCCATGCCTGAAAGCCGCGTGGTCGCTGTGTTGTTGTTGGCGTGGGGGCGAGGAGAGTACCGTACGGGTGTGCTTGTGCGCCGGAAATGGCACACTGCGCCTGCCCGTCTTGGAGGCTGATGGCTGTGGTGTGGAAATGGGGCGCGGTGATGTTGAAGCAGTTGAAGAACAGAAAAGAAACCAAGAAAACGGAAGGCGTGATGCGGCGGTGGTGGTTGAGAGCGGGAAAAACAAAACAAAACAAAAAAAGAACAACAAAAAAAAGAAGGAAAAACAACAAGAAACAAAAAAGAAAACAAAAAGTCTATCAATACTAAAATGTAAATGGAAATGGAAATGGACCCAGGTACATAACCTCCCTGCACAAATAGCAGAGAGTCCGATGATAATAAAAATGTGCCAGAATGTTAACGTCCCTACAAAACAAACCCAACGATAATATTAATGAAAGAATGAACCGTATGTAACATTGCAACAGACATAATGAAACCTGATAAATTGTATAAGGGCAGCAGCGTTGACCTTTGGCCCTGTATTCAGAATAAAAAGAGCCAAAGATCGTTACCCCAATGAAAAGAAGACACTGAAACACGTATGTAACGTAGCAGCGATGGCGAGACATTGTAGCATCTGTGACCAGAGAGTTTGCGCTGGACTGCGCGAGTGTTGCGAGCGGTTCTCAGTCAGTCAGTCAGTCAGTCAGTCAGTCGTTGCGAGTCTGTACTCTGTCAGTAGTCGTCATGCAGAGCGGTCGGTCAGTAGTAGCAGCCGAGTGCGGTTGTGTGATGTAGGCGGCCGGCAACACTGGTCAAGATGGTGAATAAGGTATACTGTTAATTAATATAATCATTAGATAATGAAAAGGTTTATTTATTGTAATTATTCTCCAACAAGTTCCCCAATAATAATTTTTATTTCAAAAGCATTTTTCAAACATTTAATTTTTTATTGAACTAAAGAGTTCGTTGCACTTCACATTTCATTCCACTTCTTTGAAGAAAAATTTCACTAAAATCACAAAAAAAAAGGAGAATATTATTATTTGCAATGCAGTTCCTCCAGGCGCTGCGCAACAACAAGAGCAGAAATGTGACATCCATTTATTCTGAGGTAAGACTGTAATTCTGATTGTTTTGCACAGGGCCAAAGACCGATATTTCGGTTTAATTGAAGTTTCTTGTCACTGAACGGACTTTAAATGTTGTGAAGAATTTATATTTGAGTCGGATTGCGAATTTCACATTTTTGTTGCCATTTTCAATACCTCTCATTGTGGGCGAGGTTACAATTAGCGCAATGTCCATTAGCATCCGTAAATAACATTGTCCATTATTTTAAATTTTGCGGGGAGGTTACAACACACAGACACCAAAAAAAAAAAAAAAAAAAAAAAAAAAGAAACAAAAAAATTGCATTTGTATCCGCTCCTCAATTGTAGATACCCCTTACACAGCTGTGTGCAATGAATGAGTGCTGGCTGGTAATTAATTGCACTCCTTGGAGGGAAATGCCATAGGAAGTAGTCTTTAAAAAGTGAATGTTTTTCGTTAAAAGACAAAAGTTACTTTAGAAAAAAGTAATAGTGGGGCTTTTGTTGTTGAAGAACATACGTTATCAGATTTGCGCAATGCAGCTTCACACTACCTTTTGATTATAACACAATATACTATATACATCGTCCCGAACCGTGACCAGAGTCGCGAGACGAGCAGAGCACGCCGCCGACGCCCGCTCAGTACAACCGTCCACCCGCTACTACTGTCGACCGACTACTACCTCTCCCGACTCGCGCTACAATATATATAACAACTGTTCCTGGCGACCCGGTGCGTGCCACTACTGTCGTCTGGCGCGGTCCAAGCGCCGACCAGCAACGATAAATAACTCTCTGGTCAGACGGAGATGCTGTCATGCCTCGCCATCGCTCTGGTAATGAATACATACGTGTTGCAGCGTGCGTACCACCGGAACACGCAGTGGCGGAGCCAAAGACTGTGTTGTCGAGGTCGAGTGCGAGCGGGAAGAGAGGCAGCGTCGGCACGGAGATGCAAGCGAGCGCGAGACGCACGGGGGCTGCGGCGTGGCGCGTTTGCGGTCGGCGCCTTTGGTGGCAACGGCCGGGACAAGCAGCGGTGTATGGTGTGGTGCGGGGCGGACAGGGGCGGCGGTGGACGGGGCGGAGGCGGCGCGACGACGGCATGGGGGCGAAAACGGGACGGGGGACGGCGGATGTTGAGAGGCGTCACGCGCGGACAGGACACAGACACAGAGACACACAGATTGGAAAGGGAGGGTGCGCGGTTAGTAGTTGGGAATGTGCGTACCGTGCGGGATGGGAGTGGGCGAGGAACACGGTCGTGGCCCCTGTTTTGGGTGCGTGTGATGACGTCGGTGTGTTGTGGGAAGGGAAGGTGCTGTGGCGGCGGCGCGTAATGGGCGTAGGCCGAAGAGAGAAAGGGAACGTGGGCAGTGTGTTGGCAAGCGTCGGTTCGACTGCGACGTTGATGGGCAGGGCAGGGCAAGGTTAATGGTGGTAGGAGTAGGCGTGTGGGCGCAAAAAATCTGCCGCTGCAGGCGGTGCCGTAACCGCCATGGGGCGGGAAGGAGAGAGGGCCAAAGAAAGAAAGAAAGAAAGAAAGAAAGAAAGAAAGAAAGAAAGAAAGAAAGAAAGAAGAAAACGAAGGAAAAAAACAAAACAAAAAAAAGGAGGGGCGGGGGCGGGGGCGGGCGAAAGTGGAGAGGCGGTGGTGTGAGAAGGGCGGGGGCGGAAGGAAGGCAGGAAGGACAAGAGGCGAGGCGACGGCTTGCTTTGTGTATCGGTCGGTCTCTGGCTATGCTTCGTTTTCTGCAGCAGGGTCGGTGCGCGGCGTGGCTCGCGGCAGTGGGAACGCCTGGTGGCTGGACGGCCAGCAATGCGGTTGGATGGGCGGCCACAGCACCGCACCTGTGCCCGAGGAGGAGACGCTGGCGGCGGGCCCTGAGGTGAGGCCGGCTCGGCTGGGGCTGTGGATGTGTAGGTGTGCGCCGCTGCTGCAACAACGAGTAAAACGCGAGAAGAAGGGATGGCGGTAGAGAGAGGTAAAAAAAAAAAAAAAGGTCGTGTTGTGTTGATGCGCAGGCAGACGCGTACAGAGAGACGAGCCCGGTCTGCAGCAGGGTGTGGCCGTGCCGAGTGCAGAGCAGCGGCGGCTCGGTTCGGTTCGGCCCGGCCCGGCGGGCCGCGCTGTTGTCGCGAACGTGAGCGCCCCCTGGCGGGTGGCCGGAGGCGGCGCGGCGTGTTGGACGTGTGGCTGGTGGCAGTGCACAATTTGCGAGTGGCTGGCGGTGTGGTGTGGCGGTTGGCGCGTCGGGCGGCGGAGAGGTATGTGTTGCGGGCGCCCTTTGCTGCGCTGCGTCGTTGCGTGTGCCGTACAGGGCGGGCGCTTGTCGACTGTGTGGGCGGTGTGGCGAATTGGCGTGAAACGGCTGCCGAGAGGTGTGTGGTAGCGAGAGCCGGTCGTTGTCAGTGCGAAGGGGAATGTGCGTGCGTTTGGCGGTTTCGGTGTGCTTTTTGCGGCGTGAGAGTGGGAATTAGTGGGGCCGGCTGTTGTGTTGGTTCCTTGTGTCTTGTGTCGCGTAGCTTGATGGCAACGTGGAAGGACGCCGGTTTCGTTTCGAGCCTTGCGTGTGGTTGTCGACGTTGACTGGTTGGCGTGTGCCGATGCACGTGCATGTGTGGGTCGCGAGTGCGTTTTTGGCTGGGTGTGTGTGTGTGTGTTTTGGGGGGGAAGGGGGAGGCGGTGGTGAAAGTGCAGTCGTTGCCACGGGCGTCGTCGGGTGGGGCTGGGGCTGTGCGTCGTGGCGGAAAGGTGGTAGGTTGCGGGAAGCGAGCCCGTCGTTGACGGTGTCGCGTGAGTTGTGAATCGAGTGGGGCGCGGGGCGCGGGACAGGAGCAGCGTGCCGCTGCGTCGTGGTCGTCAGCAGAGGCTGTGCGTGTGCTTGTCCTTTTTGTGGGCGGTTCGTGCGAGGCGTTTTTGTTTTGTGTTGCCCTAGTTGTTAGTTTATTTTGGTTGTTGTTTGTTATTTTGAGACGACGACTGGTTGGTGGCGTGCGCGCGAAGTGGCGGTGTGCGCTTCCCGTGTCGTTTTGTTTTTGTGTGTTTTTTTTTTTTTTTTGCACTGGGCCCCGGGGGGTGGGTGGGTGGGTGGGTGGGTGGGTGCGTGCGTGTGTGTCGATTGCCGGCTGGCGAAAGGTGCGCCATCGGCGGGGTGGGTCGCCGGCACAAGTAGAGGCGGCGGCGGCGGCGTTGTTGCTGTTGTTGTGTGGTGTTTGTTTTGTTCGGCTGTGTTGCGGTGCGTGTGAATGGTGGTGCAAAAGCGCTGGCGTCGGGGCTGCGACTGCGACGGCGGCGAGCCGCGGGCGCGCATGATAGTGATGTTGTGAACAGCGGCTGTGTACGGTAGTGGTGTTGTTGTAGCACGACGTGCATCCGGGCCGGCGCGGAAAGCGCAGTTGCGGGCGGTTGCCCTTCGGTGCCAGCCATGTCGCGTGAGCGGCGGGTTGCTCTGGTGTGGACACGTGGTGCTCTGGGTTGTTGTGTGGTGCCCTTTGGCCGGTGGGGGTGGTTCGCGTGTGTCTCGTTCGCGCTCGGTATCTGGTCGTGGTCGTGCTGCTCCCCCGTCTGTCGGCGGTTTTCGACGTCGTCTGTACGTTTTTGTTCGTTTGCGGCGTGCCTGCCGACGTCGTCCCGTCGCGACCTTTCAACCGAAAGTGTGGCGCCCGAAGGTGAACGAACGCAACCCTGACCTCGGCGCTTTACGCTGAGCCGAGCGAACCGAACCTAACCCTGTGGTGTGGCGAGGTGAGCTCAGCCTGTGAGCCCCTAACGTCTACGTAAGGTAAGCTGTCCGGCTCACGCCTCACGGTTTGAACGCTTTTGTAACCTACGTTTGACGCTTCTTAGCCTAGCACTGACCCCTTAACCTAACGTGTAACCTAACCTAACCTAACCTAACCTAACCTAACCTCTGACGCCTGACGTGTTTGAATGCTTAACCTAAGTTTGACGCTTAACCTAACCCAAGTCCCCTTAACCTAACCCACGTCCACCTAACCTAACGTAACCCAACCTAGACGTGTAAACGTAATGTGTAACGCGTAACGTGTAAGGTCGGCTGTCGTGTGTGCTGACGGCAGATTGGGTTGGTCTGTAGATTCGGATTGCGGTTTGCCTCGGTCGAGGGGTTGGGTCGGAAGCGGCGAGGGGCGGCGGCGCCTGTTGCGCAGGCGGCGTCCGTTTGCGGCGGGCAATTGTTGAGAAACGGCTGTGAATGTTGGCGGGCGAGAGGAGGAGGACGGCGCGCGATGTGGCCCGACGGCTGCGGGCCGATCGGGAAACGGCGGGAGGGCGACGGAAGGCGATGGGGCGGCGGAGGCGCGTTTGCACGGCCGTCATCGCCGCACGCCTCGGCTTGTGTGGCTGTGGCGCCGGCCGCGCTGGCCGGGCTGCCGCGGCGACGGTGTGGGAGTTTTGCCGAAGGTTTGGCCATTGTGGCGGGTCGTCGGCTGGGGCTGTGGGGGCGGCATTTGGGCGGGGGCGGCGATTCTCGGCGGGCCGACCCAGGCTGTAGCGCGCGGTAGCTGCAGTTTGGCCGTGGTTTGCGGCGCTGCCGTGGCGACTGGTTGGCGACTGTGGTGTGGCTGTGTGTAGCCCCATCCTCGGTGGTTTGAAAGGCGCGGGCGGTTGTGGCGCAGGTTTGGGGCTGCTCCGCACAGGCTGTCGGACGTTGGGCGGTAGCAAGCGCGGGAGGCGCGGCGCGGCGGCGCGCAGAGTGGCGGCCGCTCTCTCGGCCGTCCGCGCCCGCCCGCGACACTGGCTGGGCCTTGTGATTCTCTGCTCTGCTGCTGTGCTGTGCTGTGCTGTGCTTGCGTGCCTGCCGTCCGTCCCGCTCGCTCTCGCTCTCGCTGTGTGTTACGCGCGTCGTCGAAATGGCAGATCAGGCGGCTACGAACGAGACTGCTGCGGCACCCGCCGCCACCGGCACTACGAAGAAGGCCAAGTCTGCGTCGTCTGCGAAGAAGCCGCGCGCCAAGCCTGCGCACCCGCGCACCTCTGAGATGGTGACGGCCGCCATCAAGAGTCTGAAGGAGCGCGGCGGGTCGTCGCTGCAGGCGATCAAGAAGTACATAGCCGCGCACTACAAGCTGGACGCGGAGAAGCTGGCGCCGTTTATCAAGAAGTACCTCAAGTCGGCCGTCGTGGCGGGCGAGCTGGTGCAGACGAAGGGGAAGGGCGCGTCCGGCTCGTTCAAGCTTGCCGGCGCCGGCGGCGGGGGGGCGGCCGAGGGCGGCAAGGCCCGTGCTGGCGGTGCCAAGAAGAAGCGCGCCGCTCCGGCCAGCAAGGAGAAGAAGGGCGCCCGTGCGGCCGGCGCAAAGAAGGCTGGTGGCGTGAAGGCGGCGACCGGTCGGAAGGCGGGCGCCGCCAAGAAGGCGTCTGCGGCGTCGGCCGCTCCCGCGGGTGCGAAGAAGGCGGCTGCGGCCAAGCCGGCCAAGGCCAAGTCGCCGTCGAAGGCGAAGAAGGCCGCCAAGGTTCCGACGAAGAAGCCGAAGGCGCCGCGCCCGAAGAAGGCGACGACGCCGTCTAAGGCGAAGGCTTCGCCCAAGAAGAAGAAGTAGAGTAGAGTAGAGTAGAGGAGAAAGAGATGGGAGAAAGGAAGGGTTTGGCGCTTGACTCCGTCGTCCCCACCCCCCGTCGTCGTCTAGTGGCGCGCAAGAGACGCGCGGCCCAAAACGGCCCTTCTCAGGGCCATCAAAGCACGTCGGGGAAGGTTTTGATTGTCGTGTTGCGTTTGGTGTGGGTGTCTTTGTGTATGCCCGTGGGGGATGCTGTTTGCGTGCCGTGGTGGATGGATTGCGGGGGTCGGTGGCGGGTGTGGGCGGCGGTAGCGGTAAGCGGTGTTGTTGTTGTTGTCGTCGTGGTTGATTGTCGCCGTGTTTGTGGCGGCGGCCGACGGTTGGTTTTCTGTCACGTTGTTTTGTTTGAATACGTTGGTTGGCTTGCCTGCGTTCGTTCTTCTCGGATGTCTGTCTTGTCGAGTCGTGTCTGGTCTTTGTTTTGTTCCTTTGTGTGTGTGTGTGTGTGTGTTATGTTTTGCAACGGGGGGCACGTTGAGATGTGGAAGGAGTCGGCGGGGATTTCGGTGGCGTTGGAGAGCGAGCGAGCGAGCGAGCGCGCCTGCCTGGCCGTTGGCCGTCGGAGTGGAGTGCGGGTTGTTTTTGTTTTCGAAACGAAAGCGGCGGCCGGCCAGCCACCCGTGCGGTGTGACGTCGGCCGTTGGGTATTGTGCGCTTTGAGCGCCGGGGAGGGATGATGTGTGATTGTTGCGCGCTGCTAGCAGGCAGGCAGAGTGAGCGGGTGTGGCGGGCGGACGGGAAGTGGTGGTTGTTGTTTTTGGGTTGCGGGGCGAGAGGCAGGCGACCGACAAAGTTTGCTCGCGACGGAGAGATGTTAGTGGCCCTGAAAAGGGCCGTTTTTGTTTGTGCGGTGCGGTGCCGCGGCGCGGTTTAGGCGCGCTCGCCGCGGATGCGGCGCGCGAGCTGGATGTCCTTGGGCATGATGGTGACGCGCTTGGCGTGGATTGCGCACAGGTTGGTGTCTTCGAAGAGGCCGACGAGGTAGGCCTCGCTGGCCTCCTGCAGGGCCATGACTGCGGAGCTCTGGAAGCGCAGGTCGGTCTTGAAGTCCTGGGCGATCTCGCGCACTAGGCGCTGGAATGGCAGCTTGCGGATGAGCAGCTCTGTGCTCTTCTGGTAGCGCCTGATTTCTCGCAGGGCGACGGTGCCCGGCCTGTAGCGGTGGGGCTTCTTGACGCCTCCGGTGGCGGGCGCGCTCTTCCTCGCCGCCTTGGTGGCGAGCTGTTTGCGCGGCGCCTTTCCGCCGGTGGACTTGCGGGCCGTTTGCTTTGTGCGGGCCATAGCGGTAGCGGAGCGGCGTGCGTGGAGGTTAGGTGCGGCGCGGCGTCCGGTGCTGCCTTGACAACGGGCCCGCGCGCCTCCGTGCTGCGCTTATATGCCCTCGGTTGCGCGTGGTGGGGGGAGGGCGGGCCAGAGTCTATATAGGGGGGCGGCGGGCGCGCTGGGCGCAGACCGTAGCCGACTCGCCAGCCGCTGCAGCTGCTGTTTGTGCACGTTGTTGCTTTGCCCGAGGAAGGAAGGATGACAGGCCGCGGCAAGGGAGGAAAGGGGCTCGGCAAGGGTGGCGCCAAGCGGCACCGCAAGGTGTTGCGCGACAACATCCAGGGCATCACGAAGCCCGCCATCCGCCGCCTGGCTCGCAGGGGCGGCGTGAAGCGCATCTCTGGTCTGATCTACGAGGAGACCCGCGGGGTGCTGAAGGTGTTCCTGGAGAACGTGATCCGCGACGCGGTGACGTACACTGAGCACGCCAAGCGCAAGACTGTGACGGCCATGGACGTGGTGTACGCCCTGAAGAGGCAGGGGCGCACCCTGTACGGTTTCGGCGGTTAGGCTGCGTCGCAGCGGGCGCTGGCCTTCCCGCGGCCGTGCTTGTGGGTGGGAGAGACTAGAAAACGGCCCTTTTCAGGGCCACCACACTGTTCGGAAGTTGAAAAGTGCGAAAGAGTCTGTGTTGTTTGTTTGTTTCTTTCTTTCCGTTTGAGCGACGTGATGTGACTGGGAGGGGAGAAGGAAAGGAAACGTGTCATGTGGCTGGCTGTGTGTGGAGCTGCTTCGTTTGTGTTTGTTATTGTGTGTCGTTGTATCGATCGCGACGGAGATGGCGGGCTGTGTGTTGTTGTGCGAGAGGCGGTGATTATTTGCTTGCGTGGTTTGGCCCTGTGTGTTTGCGGCGGCGTTGGGGTTTCCGAGGCAAGGCGTGTGGGCATAGGCGGCCGGATCAGCTGTTTCGTTCGTGTCGACGGCCGTTGCGCGCGGGAGTGGAGGGCGGTGTGTCGACACGCCTCCCTGTAACAATGGTCGTCATTATTGCTGCCGTTGTCGTTTGGAAGGCGACTGCGACCGTGCAAAAATGAATGTGTGTGTGTGTGTGTGTTGGGCCACACGGGCTGTGTGGACGACAAGATGGCGGACGTGCGCCGGCGGCGGCTGTGCAAAGTTAAAACAAAACAAGGTGCGGCGAGGACGACTGAAATTTTGCTTTGGACGTAGGTTTGTGTGGTGGCCCTGAAAAGGGCCGATTGTTGTGGGCCGAGCCGAGCCGGCAAAGCGCGTTGCGATTGCCTGGCCTCCTTTAGGCCTTCTTCTCGGTCTTCTTTGGCAGCAGGACGGCCTGGATGTTGGGCAGGACACCACCCTGTGCGATGGTGACGCCCGACAGGAGCTTGTTGAGCTCCTCGTCGTTGCGGATGGCAAGCTGCAGGTGGCGCGGGATGATGCGCGTCTTCTTGTTGTCGCGGGCCGCGTTTCCGGCCAGCTCGAGCACCTCAGCCGCGAGGTACTCCATGACGGCGGCGAGGTAGACGGGCGCCCCGGCGCCGACGCGCTCTGCGTAGTTTCCCTTGCGCAGGAGGCGGTGGATTCTGCCGACCGGGAACTGGAGCCCAGCCCTGCTTGAGCGGGACTTTGACTTGCCCTTGACTTTGCCTCCCTTTCCGCGTCCGGACATGGCGATGGGCTAGCGACGGTGCACACGAAACGGAAACGAAAAACGACCGGTGCGAGCGGCAGCGAGTCGAGCAGCGGAGTGCGTGCCGGCGCAGCCGGGGTGGGGGTGCTTTATGGGCTCGGGTGCGGCGGCCGGTTGCGCGCGCGCCCCATTGGTCGGCGGCCGCAACAGGGCGAGCTGGTAAAGGTGCGGCGGCGGCTGGCGGCGGGTGCCACTGTGTGGGGAGACGCTGACTAGAGCGGAGCGCTTGCTACTGGTGTTGCTGCTGCCGTACGTTCGTTCGTTCGAGATGCCGCCCAAGACTAGCGGGAAGGCCGCCAAGAAGGCTGGCAAGGCGCAGAAGAACATTTCGAAGGGCGACAAGAAGAAGAAGCGCAAGAGGAAGGAGAGCTATGCCATCTACATCTACAAGGTGCTGAAGCAGGTGCACCCTGACACGGGCATCTCGTCGAAGGCGATGAGCATCATGAACAGCTTCGTGAACGACATTTTCGAGCGCATTGCGGCCGAGGCTTCTCGCCTGGCGCACTACAACAAGCGCTCGACCATCACGTCCCGCGAGATCCAGACCGCTGTGCGGCTGTTGCTGCCTGGCGAGCTGGCCAAGCACGCCGTGAGCGAGGGCACGAAGGCGGTGACCAAGTACACGAGCTCCAAGTAAGGAGGTGGCTCTGGAATGGAAGGAAGGAAGGAAGGAAGGAGAAGGCTCCTCCGTTGCGAGAGCGGCAAAACGGCCCTTTTCAGGGCCACCAACTTGCCTTTTGCGGGAAGGGCGGAATTGTTGTTGTTGTTGTTGTTGTTTGTGTGGACGGCTGTGATGTATGTGTGCATTTTGATTGTGGGTGGGGGGGGCGCGTCAAAGCGTGTTGCGGGGGACGGCCACGAGGTTGGTCGCCGTGGCGTGGAATGGTGGCACGCCTCGTTGGAGTGGTTTTGACCCATTGGTGTGTGTGTGTGTGTGTGTGTGTGTGTGTGTGTGTGTGTGTGTGTGTGTGTTAACCTGTCTGCGAGGGGGGACAGTGCGATCGGCGACTTTTGTGTCACCGTAACGACGGCCGTTTGCGGGTTTGTTTTTTGCACATCATACATGGCGAGGGTGAAATGTGAAATGTTTTTGTTTGGTTTTTTTTTTTGCCGCCCACTATTCCCTTTGCTGTACGCCGAGTTTGACAATGGTGCGACGTAACTGCAGCGTGGAGGTGTGTGAGTGACGTTGAAATTGAACGTGCCATTAAGACGCATTGTTGTTGTATTGTACTGTACGTGTACGGCGACACGCACGATGATGTACCATTCGACTCTGATTTTTGATAGCCGTGTCTGACTGATTGCGTACGACGCACGCACACCGATGTCGTCATTCAAGATGCACGCGTGTCCAGTGCAGTACAGTAAGCGCGACGCTAGACGGCGGCGGCGGCGGCGGCGGCGGCGGCGGTCGTCGTCGTTTGTTTGGCGAATGTCTGTACACGTGTTTGTCTGTGTCCATCCGGTATGTATTTGTTTGTTTGAAAGTGTTTTGTGTGTCGGTGACGTGGTCCGATCCGTCGCCCCCTGAGTAACTGTCGATCGGCGCGATAGACCGGCGTCACGCAACTGAACCGAAGTCTTGGGCACACCCGTCATACTGTTGTACACCGTCGCGCTGAGAACGGTAACGAAAGGTTGACTTTGATCGGTCGAATGTCTGGGCAGAACGTGAGGAATGAGGCAAGAGTGCAAGGAGGGGGGGCAAAAGAGAGAGGAAGGGAAAAAGGGGAGAAGCGCATTCGTAGAGCAACGGAACGTTCCCGTGTCGGAGGCGTATTGGAGCCGCACTGAAATGCGTTTAACGGCGGCGCGGCTGCAAGTGTCTGCCGTGGTGAACGTTACCTTTGACGGCTGCATTGGGCTTTGCTTTTGCTTTCGCTTTCGCTTTCCCGGATGTACGTAACGTTTGTTGATATGGTTCTGAGGAAGAGTGTATGACAGTGCCGTGCCGTCCATGTTCGTGTGCCCTCCCATTGTGTGTATGCTATTGTCTGTGTACTTGAATGATGTATGTAGGTGTTAGTGGACATGTTTTACCAGTGGGGGGAAATGGATCGCCGATAGTTGGCGTCACTCTGTCACGGTCGAGATGACGCACCCTCCGTACAGAAAGGTGTCGAGAAAGTGTGTGTGTGTGTGTGTGTGTGTGTGTGCGTCCGTGAATTGGCAGTGTTTGGAGGTGGGCGTGCCCTGCATGTGGCCCGGAAGGCTGTTCGTTTGGCGGTAGTGTTGTGTGGACAGGGGAGGGGCATGCGTAACGCTGCTGGCATGGCATTTCGGGAGATGGGAGGGGGCAAACGAGGAGCGGCGGCCAAAGACGGGACGGGGAGGGGCGCGGTGTGGGTGGCTTGCGCCTGTGCTCGGCGTTGTGGTTTGTGCAAAAGAGGAGGAGAAAAACAATGAGTTGCCAGGGAGGGGAGCGGTGTTGTGTTGTGGTTGTCGTGGTGTAGCCGCAGACGCGGCTGTCAGTGAACGTGGCGAGACGGACGGATGCGCGGAGGGGCGGGGGCGGCGCATTTCGCCGGTGCCGTGCCGTGCCATGCCTGAAAGCCGCGTGGTCGCTGTGTTGTTGTTGGCGTGGGGGCGAGGAGAGTACCGTACGGGTGTGCTTGTGCGCCGGAAATGGCACACTGCGCCTGCCCGTCTTGGAGGCTGATGGCTGTGGTGTGGAAATGGGGCGCGGTGATGTTGAAGCAGTTGAAGAACAGAAAAGAAACCAAGAAAACGGAAGGCGTGATGCGGCGGTGGTGGTTGAGAGCGGGAAAAACAAAACAAAACAAAAAAAGAACAACAAAAAAAAGAAGGAAAAACAACAAGAAACAAAAAGAAAACAAAAAGTCTATCAATACTAAAATGTAAATGGAAATGGAAATGGACCCAGGTACATAACCTCCCTGCACAAATAGCAGAGAGTCCGATGATAATA
>NW_025727161.1:77500-80000 GCF_021461385.2 Schistocerca piceifrons | reverse complement strand
TACGGTGACCGGCAGCTCCAACGCCAGCGCCACAGAAGGACAAAAGCCCCACTTGGGTGCCGAAGCGAACTCTCCCAGCACAGCGCACGCGCCAACACATCCGCACAGCTGCGATACAAACCACCAGCGAGAACCGCTGGGGCGACCGAGCAGCAGACGGCGTCGCGGCGCCGAGCGCCGGGCGGCGGCGCATCCTCAACGCACACAGTCCTCAATCGGACCAGCACACTGAAGATGTCCACCGCGCTTCGCACCGGGCCCGCGAGGACCTACTTTGGCCGCACGGCGCCGCGCGCAGGGTGCGCCGGCGCGCAGCTGCGACGCCTGCCGCGTCCGTCGGCCGGCGCGCCTGCCACTGGCCGCCCCCACCAGCCGGCTGTAGCGCGTGCGCCCACGCACCGCGCGGCCAGCACGCCGGGAGGCGCCCCCTCACCGGCCGGGGACGGTCCCACCCAGCCACCGCCGCGTATCGCTTCACACCCAGATGCCGTTCAGTTTCGTCGGCATGGTGGGTATCGCTGGAACAACCGGTTAGTACCTCAACCTATCGTCGCCATCACCGATTCACCCCTAGCGAGAACAACCGCACCACAACAGGTTACCATTTGTTCATTTGCGTAACTTCACCAGAAAACGCAGGCGTCCATCGCCATTTGCAACTTCAACGATTATTGCATGCCTGTGTCAGGTGTCACGCCACACTACGTCTGCCCACATACACGCAACAAAATGTGCACGCCTAGACAATACGTGGAAGGTGGCCCCCGTACGTATGCGATGTCCATTGCTCGAACGACTGTCAACCGGCCTCTGTAGCATGTCGCAGATATGGAACGCGGTGCACCATGCCATCACGGTGTGTGAGGAGAGACGACTAGGTCCGAATACATCAACAGACAGCTCATGCTGATCGCCATCCACGGCGTCCGTTCCTCCCACACGTCTCTATGGCGTACCACACTGCAATCCAGCTCTCATAGGGAGACGACACGTAGCTGCGTGCACAATATTTGCACTGTATGGTCCGCCGTTTTTGGGCGCAGTCGTTGTGCGGTCACACATGTGCCACGATGTATCATTCAGTACATAAGGACGAATGTGCAGTACAGATTGTGGTTCACGCGTACGACATCAGCGGACAGTTGACACAGGCCGCACCACAACGTAGCCTGAGTACGTCGCATGCGAAGGGCATTGAACATGCAAACTTCTCACCAACCAGCTTGCGAAGGCAGGGGGCAAGGTGGGGACGTGGGGAGGGGCGGCATGTACGTCCTGCTGCCATCCACATTACAGTGTACAGCAGGAGCATGTGGAAAGTGAGCAAGACTTGCAAGGTGTTTAACATGAAGCGATACACAGGGGTGCGGGCAGTGCGAGTAGCGAACTATATTGCGAGGGTTGCGGGTGGGCAACACTACAGTAATTGAACGAGTCGTATAACAATTACAGAGCAGGTTTAGGCGACAACGTGGGTTACGTTAAGGCGACAACATGGGTTAGGTTAAGGCACAACATGGGTTAGGTTAAGGCACAACATGGGTTAGGTTAAGGCACAACATGGGTTAGGTTAAGGCACAACATGGGTTAGGTTAAGGCACAACATGGGTTAGGTTAAGGCACAACATGGGTTAGGTTAAGGCACAACATGGGTTAGGTTAAGGCACAACATGGGTTAGGTTGAGGCACAACATGGGTTAGGTTGAGGCACAACATGGGTTAGGTTGAGGCACAACATGGGTTAGGTTGAGGCACAACATGGGTTAGGTTGAGGCACAACATGGGTTAGGTTAAGGTACAACATGGGTTAGGTTAAGGTACAACATGGGTTAGGTTAAGGTACAACATGGGTTAGGTTAAGGTACAACATGGGTTAGGTTAAGGTACAACATGGGTTAGGTTAAGGTACAACATAGGTTAGGTTAAGGTACAACATAGGTTAGGTTAAGGTACAACATAGGTTAGGTTAAGGTACAACATAGGTTAGGTTAAGGTACAACATAGGTTAGGTTAAGGTACAACATAGGTTAGGTTAAGGTACAACATAGGTTAGGTTAAGGTACAACATAGGTTAGGTTAGGTTAGGTTAGGTTACACGTTGTTGTACGGAAAGGTGTAGGGGGGGGGGGGGGGGGCGGGGGCGGCAGGTTCGTTGATAGTGATTATAGTAAGTGAATGCTTGTGACATGATCAGATTTGTCACGTCAGGATGCACCTTTGGCTTATTAGAGGCGGCGCTCCAATTCTATGCTTGTGTGAGACCTGTGTCTTTGACTCATGTCATTGTTTGTGCGCTGTGACAGGAGGTACTATTGTGATGTTGGGTGCACCGTTGTATAGGACATGTGTGGGTGTTGGTGCCTGGTCTGCGCAATGGTGGATGTCGAAAGGCTGGGATATTGTATTTTCCGCACGGACCTCCTGGTCTGGTTGTGATAGTGTGGATTGTGTAATGTGGCGGAGAAGATGCACTGGATGTTGTTCCATGCTGGTGCTTACA
>NW_025727161.1:67500-70000 GCF_021461385.2 Schistocerca piceifrons | reverse complement strand
GCACACAGTATTCAGGCGGGCTTGCCTGCTTTAAGCACTCTAATTTGTTCAAAGTAAACGTGCCGGCCCACCGAGACACTCAATAAAGAGCACCCTGGTAGGATTTCAACGGGGTCCGCCTCGGGACGCACGAGCACGCACGAGGCGGTCGCACGCCTTCAGCTCGCCCCACCGGCAGGACGTCCCACGATACATGCCAGTTAAACACCGACGGGCGGTGAACCAACAGCGTGGGACACAAATCCAACTACGAGCTTTTTAACCGCAACAACTTTAATATACGCTATTGGAGCTGGAATTACCGCGGCTGCTGGCACCAGACTTGCCCTCCAATAGATACTCGTTAAAGGATTTAAAGTGTACTCATTCCGATTACGGGGCCTCGGATGAGTCCCGTATCGTTATTTTTCGTCACTACCTCCCCGTGCCGGGAGTGGGTAATTTGCGCGCCTGCTGCCTTCCTTGGATGTGGTAGCCGTTTCTCAGGCTCCCTCTCCGGAATCGAACCCTGATTCCCCGTTACCCGTTACAACCATGGTAGGCGCAGAACCTACCATCGACAGTTGATAAGGCAGACATTTGAAAGATGCGTCGCCGGTACGAGGACCGTGCGATCAGCCCAAAGTTATTCAGAGTCACCAAGGCAAACGGACCGGACGAGCCGACCGATTGGTTTTGATCTAATAAAAGCGTCCCTTCCATCTCTGGTCGGGACTCTGTTTGCATGTATTAGCTCTAGAATTACCACAGTTATCCAAGTAACGTGGGTACGATCTAAGGAACCATAACTGATTTAATGAGCCATTCGCGGTTTCACCTTAATGCGGCTTGTACTGAGACATGCATGGCTTAATCTTTGAGACAAGCATATGACTACTGGCAGGATCAACCAGGGAGCTGCGTCAACTAGAGCTGAGCAGCCGGCCGCCCGGGAGTGTGTCCCGGGGGCCCGCGCGAACACGCAAGCGTCCGCTCAATCATTCTGCAAACAGGAGGAGGCTGAGCTCCCCTGCACAATACACCTCGAAACCCTCTCAGGTCCCGGCGGCGCGCAGCGCCGTCCCAAGTACTTGGTCGGGTTCGAGAGAGGCGCAATCGCCCGGAGTTAGGCGAGTAGACGCTTTCGGTGCGACCACCCGTGCTCCCAACTGAGCTTGCCGCTGCCGACAGAGGCCCGGGAGCGTGCTGTCGTGGCATTGCCGGCGGGAGACAACACGCGCCACCTACGGTGACCGGCAGCTCCAACGCCAGCGCCACAGAAGGACAAAAGCCCCACTTGGGTGCCGAAGCGAACTCTCCCAGCACAGCGCACGCGCCAACACATCCGCACAGCTGCGATACAAACCACCAGCGAGAACCGCTGGGGCGACCGAGCAGCAGACGGCGTCGCGGCGCCGAGCGCCAGGCGGCGGCGCATCCTCAACGCACACAGTCCTCAATCGGACCAGCACACTGAAGATGTCCACCGCGCTTCGCACCGGGCCCGCGAGGACCTACTTTGGCCGCACGGCGCCGCGCGCAGGGTGCGCCGGCGCGCAGCTGCGACGCCTGCCGCGTCCGTCGGCCGGCGCGCCTGCCACTGGCCGCCCCCACCAGCCGGCTGTAGCGCGTGCGCCCACGCACCGCGCGGCCAGCACGCCGGGAGGCGCCCCCTCACCGGCCGGGGACGGTCCCACCCAGCCACCGCCGCGTATCGCTTCACACCCAGATGCCGTTCAGTTTCGTCGGCATGGTGGGTATCGCTGGAACAACCGGTTAGTACCTCAACCTATCGTCGCCATCACCGATTCACCCCTAGCGAGAACAACCGCACCACAACAGGTTACCATTTGTTCATTTGCGTAACTTCACCAGAAAACGCAGGCGTCCATCGCCATTTGCAACTTCAACGATTATTGCATGCCTGTGTCAGGTGTCACGCCACACTACGTCTGCCCACATACACGCAACAAAATGTGCACGCCTAGACAATACGTGGAAGGTGGCCCCCGTACGTATGCGATGTCCATTGCTCGAACGACTGTCAACCGGCCTCTGTAGCATGTCGCAGATATGGAACGCGGTGCACCATGCCATCACGGTGTGTGAGGAGAGACGACTAGGTCCGAATACATCAACAGACAGCTCATGCTGATCGCCATCCACGGCGTCCGTTCCTCCCACACGTCTCTATGGCGTACCACACTGCAATCCAGCTCTCATAGGGAGACGACACGTAGCTGCGTGCACAATATTTGCACTGTATGGTCCGCCGTTTTTGGGCGCAGTCGTTGTGCGGTCACACATGTGCCACGATGTATCATTCAGTACATAAGGACGAATGTGCAGTACAGATTGTGGTTCACGCGTACGACATCAGCGGACAGTTGACACAGGCCGCACCACAACGTAGCCTGAGTACGTCGCATGCGAAGGGCATTGAACATGCAAACTTCTCACCAACCAGCTTGCGAAGGCAGGGGGCAAGGTGGGGACGTGGGGAGGGGCGGCATGTACGTCC
>NW_025727161.1:55000-57500 GCF_021461385.2 Schistocerca piceifrons | reverse complement strand
TGCCGAAGCGAACTCTCCCAGCACAGCGCACGCGCCAACACATCCGCACAGCTGCGATACAAACCACCAGCGAGAACCGCTGGGGCGACCGAGCAGCAGACGGCGTCGCGGCGCCGAGCGCCGGGCGGCGGCGCATCCTCAACGCACACAGTCCTCAATCGGACCAGCACACTGAAGATGTCCACCGCGCTTCGCACCGGGCCCGCGAGGACCTACTTTGGCCGCACGGCGCCGCGCGCAGGGTGCGCCGGCGCGCAGCTGCGACGCCTGCCGCGTCCGTCGGCCGGCGCGCCTGCCACTGGCCGCCCCCACCAGCCGGCTGTAGCGCGTGCGCCCACGCACCGCGCGGCCAGCACGCCGGGAGGCGCCCCCTCACCGGCCGGGGACGGTCCCACCCAGCCACCGCCGCGTATCGCTTCACACCCAGATGCCGTTCAGTTTCGTCGGCATGGTGGGTATCGCTGGAACAACCGGTTAGTACCTCAACCTATCGTCGCCATCACCGATTCACCCCTAGCGAGAACAACCGCACCACAACAGGTTACCATTTGTTCATTTGCGTAACTTCACCAGAAAACGCAGGCGTCCATCGCCATTTGCAACTTCAACGATTATTGCATGCCTGTGTCAGGTGTCACGCCACACTACGTCTGCCCACATACACGCAACAAAATGTGCACGCCTAGACAATACGTGGAAGGTGGCCCCCGTACGTATGCGATGTCCATTGCTCGAACGACTGTCAACCGGCCTCTGTAGCATGTCGCAGATATGGAACGCGGTGCACCATGCCATCACGGTGTGTGAGGAGAGACGACTAGGTCCGAATACATCAACAGACAGCTCATGCTGATCGCCATCCACGGCGTCCGTTCCTCCCACACGTCTCTATGGCGTACCACACTGCAATCCAGCTCTCATAGGGAGACGACACGTAGCTGCGTGCACAATATTTGCACTGTATGGTCCGCCGTTTTTGGGCGCAGTCGTTGTGCGGTCACACATGTGCCACGATGTATCATTCAGTACATAAGGACGAATGTGCAGTACAGATTGTGGTTCACGCGTACGACATCAGCGGACAGTTGACACAGGCCGCACCACAACGTAGCCTGAGTACGTCGCATGCGAAGGGCATTGAACATGCAAACTTCTCACCAACCAGCTTGCGAAGGCAGGGGGCAAGGTGGGGACGTGGGGAGGGGCGGCATGTACGTCCTGCTGCCATCCACATTACAGTGTACAGCAGGAGCATGTGGAAAGTGAGCAAGACTTGCAAGGTGTTTAACATGAAGCGATACACAGGGGTGCGGGCAGTGCGAGTAGCGAACTATATTGCGAGGGTTGCGGGTGGGCAACACTACAGTAATTGAACGAGTCGTATAACAATTACAGAGCAGGTTTAGGCGACAACGTGGGTTACGTTAAGGCGACAACATGGGTTAGGTTAAGGCACAACATGGGTTAGGTTAAGGCACAACATGGGTTAGGTTAAGGCACAACATGGGTTAGGTTAAGGCACAACATGGGTTAGGTTAAGGCACAACATGGGTTAGGTTAAGGCACAACATGGGTTAGGTTAAGGCACAACATGGGTTAGGTTAAGGCACAACATGGGTTAGGTTGAGGCACAACATGGGTTAGGTTAAGGCACAACATGGGTTAGGTTGAGGCACAACATGGGTTAGGTTGAGGCACAACATGGGTTAGGTTGAGGCACAACATGGGTTAGGTTAAGGTACAACATGGGTTAGGTTAAGGTACAACATGGGTTAGGTTAAGGTACAACATGGGTTAGGTTAAGGTACAACATGGGTTAGGTTAAGGTACAACATGGGTTAGGTTAAGGTACAACATAGGTTAGGTTAAGGTACAACATAGGTTAGGTTAAGGTACAACATAGGTTAGGTTAAGGTACAACATAGGTTAGGTTAAGGTACAACATAGGTTAGGTTAAGGTACAACATAGGTTAGGTTAAGGTACAACATAGGTTAGGTTAAGGTACAACATAGGTTAGGTTAGGTTAGGTTAGGTTACACGTTGTTGTACGGAAAGGTGTAGGGGGGGGGGGGGGCGGGGGCGGCAGGTTCGTTGATAGTGATTATAGTAAGTGAATGCTTGTGACATGATCAGATTTGTCACGTCAGGATGCACCTTTGGCTTATTAGAGGCGGCGCTCCAATTCTATGCTTGTGTGAGACCTGTGTCTTTGACTCATGTCATTGTTTGTGCGCTGTGACAGGAGGTACTATTGTGATGTTGGGTGCACCGTTGTATAGGACATGTGTGGGTGTTGGTGCCTGGTCTGCGCAATGGTGGATGTCGAAAGGCTGGGATATTGTATTTTCCGCACGGACCTCCTGGTCTGGTTGTGATAGTGTGGATTGTGTAATGTGGCGGAGAAGATGCACTGGATGTTGTTCCATGCTGGTGCTTACATATTGTATGTGCGCCTGTTAGAAGCAGAGAGTGGTGCGTGATCAGAGTGTCTGGCTGACG
>NW_025727161.1:47500-50000 GCF_021461385.2 Schistocerca piceifrons | reverse complement strand
TCAGGCGTGACGCGAGAACCTTGTGAAAGGTCCGCGCCAACACCGAGCAGACCGTAATGGGGCGAAAGTCAGCGGGGGATGTTGGTGCAGCCGTTTTGGGGAGAAGTGACGTCCGGGCGCGAAGCAGACGCTCGGGAAGGGCGCGGGCCAGGAGGAAGAGGTTCAAGAGTTTCACCAGGACTTCATGCGGCAGGCGCCGCAGCTCCGCTGGAGTCAGGCCGTCCGGCCCGGCTGCCGATCCCCTGGGCGGCAAGGCAGCGGCGACCTCCTCACGTGTGACCGGCCCCCATAGGCACTCGGGAGCGACAGGCTCCGAGTGCGGGAGAAGGCGGTCACGGATGAAGCCAGCGGTGGAGATCGGCTTCTTCGTGAAGAGGTCCGCCCAGAAGTCCAGCAGACCGGGGATGTCGGGTGGCGGCTGCAGCAGGGTGCCGTCCAGCAAGCCGCGCACGCAACGTGCACGCGACCTACGGAAGGCGTCCTGTGTCCGCGCGTACTCCCAGCGGCGCCGCTTGCGCTTCTGCAGCGGCGGGGCGGCAGGCGGCCGCTTGGATGATTGGCGCGGCCGCTGTGTCCTGGTGATCAACCTCTCCCCCCTGGACCCGACCGACGCAAGGGCATCCGGGAGCATGCCCAGGATGACATCGGGCGGCGTGCCCCGCCCCAGACCAATGACTCGATCCAGGGCAGAGAAACGCTGGGCGGAAGCAGGCAGCCCCGCCAGATGCTCCCAGATGGCGGCGTCAGTCGGCCCCTCCGACGGCGGCCCGGTGGTGTCGGCCGCGAAGTCCTCGGCTGCGTCGACGGGCGGCGCAGCGGCCTCGCCCGCGTCAGGCAGCGAGCTCGCTGCTCCCCGGCGGGACGCCGGCTCTTCCCCCCGACCGATCTCAAGCGCCTCCATGAATTGGCGGACAAGCTGCTTGTGGGCAGCTTGCCGCCGTCGGCACTTGATTGCCTCGAGCGTTCGGTCGGGGAACATCCTGATGAGTTCTTGATTAACAAAGAAGAACCGGGCGTCCCTCTCAAGGAACAGTTCGGCCTCTGCCTTGGCGAGCGACAGGACTTCTTCCTCCGTCCACCTCGCGCGATGCCTCTCCGTCACGATCTCAGCGTTGGCGGCCGCAGGGTGTTGGCGGCGGCGATGGACCCCGAGACCGTTCTTCGTGGTAAAAGTGCGGTGGCACTCACTGCAAGCAAAGGGAGCTACACAAACTATCGCATTTTCGTTACGGCCGGTTGGCCGGATAGGTGCTGGGGTAGCTGGGGTGGCACCTTCAGCGGAAGGGCCACCATCTCTTGTTTCTTGTCGGCTGCCCCCAACTATAAAGGGATAATGCGAGGGGGGGCTGGTAACCCCCCCAAGCCCCTGGTGCGGTCTTCCACTCTGCGAAAATCAGCGGGCCCACGAGAAGGGGAGAAGACCGCAGGAGAGGAGAGGCTAAGAGGGCTAGGCCCATGTATTGCGCATCACTCTCCCTGTAACTATAACCCAAGGAAGGCACCTCGCAGCAGCAGCACGACTACATCAAGACCGCACTTCGAAAAGCCAAGTCCGGATGCAGCCACACCGCCGCCACTTGGCCACCTTAAGAGAGTCATAGTTACTCCCGCCGTTTACCCGCGCTTGCTTGAATTTCTTCACGTTGACATTCAGAGCACTGGGCAGAAATCACATTGCGTCAACACCCGCTAGGGCCATCGCAATGCTTTGTTTTAATTAGACAGTCGGATTCCCCCAGTCCGTGCCAGTTCTGAGTTGATCGTTGAATGGCGGCCGAAGAGAATCCGCGCACCCGCGCGCCCCCGGAGGAGCACGCTAAGGCGGACGCGGCCTCGCAGCAAGGAAGATCCGTGGGAGGCCAAGGCACGGGACCGAGCTCGGATCCTGCACGCAGGTTGAAGCACCGGGGCGCGAACGCCGCGCAGGCGCGCGCATCCTGCACCGCCGGCCAGCACGAGGCCGACCAACGGCGAGAGCAGACCACGCCCGCGCTAAACGCCCGCACTTACCGGCACCCCTACGGCACTCACCTCGCCCAGGCCCGGCACGTTAGCGCTGACCCACTTCCCGACCAAGCCCGACACGCCCCGATCCTCAGAGCCAATCCTTATCCCGAAGTTACGGATCCAATTTGCCGACTTCCCTTACCTACATTATTCTATCGACTAGAGGCTCTTCACCTTGGAGACCTGCTGCGGATATGGGTACGAACCGGCGCGACACCTCCACGTGGCCCTCTCCCGGATTTTCAAGGTCCGAGGGGAAGATCGGGACACCGCCGCAACTGCGGTGCTCTTCGCGTTCCAAACCCTATCTCCCTGCTAGAGGATTCCAGGGAACTCGAACGCTCATGCAGAAAAGAAAACTCTTCCCCGATCTCCCGACGGCGTCTCCGGGTCCTTTTGGGTTACCCCGACGAGCATCTCTAAAAGAGGGGCCCGACTTGTATCGGTTCCGCTGCCGGGTTCCGGAATAGGAACCGGATTCCCTTTCGCCCAA
>NW_025727161.1:40000-42500 GCF_021461385.2 Schistocerca piceifrons | reverse complement strand
CCGCACAGCTGCGATACAAACCACCAGCGAGAACCGCTGGGGCGACCGAGCAGCAGACGGCGTCGCGGCGCCGAGCGCCGGGCGGCGGCGCATCCTCAACGCACACAGTCCTCAATCGGACCAGCACACTGAAGATGTCCACCGCGCTTCGCACCGGGCCCGCGAGGACCTACTTTGGCCGCACGGCGCCGCGCGCAGGGTGCGCCGGCGCGCAGCTGCGACGCCTGCCGCGTCCGTCGGCCGGCGCGCCTGCCACTGGCCGCCCCCACCAGCCGGCTGTAGCGCGTGCGCCCACGCACCGCGCGGCCAGCACGCCGGGAGGCGCCCCCTCACCGGCCGGGGACGGTCCCACCCAGCCACCGCCGCGTATCGCTTCACACCCAGATGCCGTTCAGTTTCGTCGGCATGGTGGGTATCGCTGGAACAACCGGTTAGTACCTCAACCTATCGTCGCCATCACCGATTCACCCCTAGCGAGAACAACCGCACCACAACAGGTTACCATTTGTTCATTTGCGTAACTTCACCAGAAAACGCAGGCGTCCATCGCCATTTGCAACTTCAACGATTATTGCATGCCTGTGTCAGGTGTCACGCCACACTACGTCTGCCCACATACACGCAACAAAATGTGCACGCCTAGACAATACGTGGAAGGTGGCCCCCGTACGTATGCGATGTCCATTGCTCGAACGACTGTCAACCGGCCTCTGTAGCATGTCGCAGATATGGAACGCGGTGCACCATGCCATCACGGTGTGTGAGGAGAGACGACTAGGTCCGAATACATCAACAGACAGCTCATGCTGATCGCCATCCACGGCGTCCGTTCCTCCCACACGTCTCTATGGCGTACCACACTGCAATCCAGCTCTCATAGGGAGACGACACGTAGCTGCGTGCACAATATTTGCACTGTATGGTCCGCCGTTTTTGGGCGCAGTCGTTGTGCGGTCACACATGTGCCACGATGTATCATTCAGTACATAAGGACGAATGTGCAGTACAGATTGTGGTTCACGCGTACGACATCAGCGGACAGTTGACACAGGCCGCACCACAACGTAGCCTGAGTACGTCGCATGCGAAGGGCATTGAACATGCAAACTTCTCACCAACCAGCTTGCGAAGGCAGGGGGCAAGGTGGGGACGTGGGGAGGGGCGGCATGTACGTCCTGCTGCCATCCACATTACAGTGTACAGCAGGAGCATGTGGAAAGTGAGCAAGACTTGCAAGGTGTTTAACATGAAGCGATACACAGGGGTGCGGGCAGTGCGAGTAGCGAACTATATTGCGAGGGTTGCGGGTGGGCAACACTACAGTAATTGAACGAGTCGTATAACAATTACAGAGCAGGTTTAGGCGACAACGTGGGTTACGTTAAGGCGACAACATGGGTTAGGTTAAGGCACAACATGGGTTAGGTTAAGGCACAACATGGGTTAGGTTAAGGCACAACATGGGTTAGGTTAAGGCACAACATGGGTTAGGTTAAGGCACAACATGGGTTAGGTTAAGGCACAACATGGGTTAGGTTAAGGCACAACATGGGTTAGGTTGAGGCACAACATGGGTTAGGTTAAGGCACAACATGGGTTAGGTTGAGGCACAACATGGGTTAGGTTGAGGCACAACATGGGTTAGGTTGAGGCACAACATGGGTTAGGTTAAGGTACAACATGGGTTAGGTTAAGGTACAACATGGGTTAGGTTAAGGTACAACATGGGTTAGGTTAAGGTACAACATGGGTTAGGTTAAGGTACAACATGGGTTAGGTTAAGGTACAACATAGGTTAGGTTAAGGTACAACATAGGTTAGGTTAAGGTACAACATAGGTTAGGTTAAGGTACAACATAGGTTAGGTTAAGGTACAACATAGGTTAGGTTAAGGTACAACATAGGTTAGGTTAAGGTACAACATAGGTTAGGTTAGGTTAGGTTAGGTTACACGTTGTTGTACGGAAAGGTGTAGGGGGGGGGGGGCGGGGGCGGCAGGTTCGTTGATAGTGATTATAGTAAGTGAATGCTTGTGACATGATCAGATTTGTCACGTCAGGATGCACCTTTGGCTTATTAGAGGCGGCGCTCCAATTCTATGCTTGTGTGAGACCTGTGTCTTTGACTCATGTCATTGTTTGTGCGCTGTGACAGGAGGTACTATTGTGATGTTGGGTGCACCGTTGTATAGGACATGTGTGGGTGTTGGTGCCTGGTCTGCGCAATGGTGGATGTCGAAAGGCTGGGATATTGTATTTTCCGCACGGACCTCCTGGTCTGGTTGTGATAGTGTGGATTGTGTAATGTGGCGGAGAAGATGCACTGGATGTTGTTCCATGCTGGTGCTTACATATTGTATGTGCGCCTGTTAGAAGCAGAGAGTGGTGCGTGATCAGAGTGTCTGGCTGACGTGTGGTTCCCATTTTGGGCAGACTCTTTCAGCATGTATACGGACAGTTGTGTATATTTGCTGTAGTTTGATGGCTCTGCATTGATTACT
>NW_025727161.1:30000-32500 GCF_021461385.2 Schistocerca piceifrons | reverse complement strand
GCACGCCTTCAGCTCGCCCCACCGGCAGGACGTCCCACGATACATGCCAGTTAAACACCGACGGGCGGTGAACCAACAGCGTGGGACACAAATCCAACTACGAGCTTTTTAACCGCAACAACTTTAATATACGCTATTGGAGCTGGAATTACCGCGGCTGCTGGCACCAGACTTGCCCTCCAATAGATACTCGTTAAAGGATTTAAAGTGTACTCATTCCGATTACGGGGCCTCGGATGAGTCCCGTATCGTTATTTTTCGTCACTACCTCCCCGTGCCGGGAGTGGGTAATTTGCGCGCCTGCTGCCTTCCTTGGATGTGGTAGCCGTTTCTCAGGCTCCCTCTCCGGAATCGAACCCTGATTCCCCGTTACCCGTTACAACCATGGTAGGCGCAGAACCTACCATCGACAGTTGATAAGGCAGACATTTGAAAGATGCGTCGCCGGTACGAGGACCGTGCGATCAGCCCAAAGTTATTCAGAGTCACCAAGGCAAACGGACCGGACGAGCCGACCGATTGGTTTTGATCTAATAAAAGCGTCCCTTCCATCTCTGGTCGGGACTCTGTTTGCATGTATTAGCTCTAGAATTACCACAGTTATCCAAGTAACGTGGGTACGATCTAAGGAACCATAACTGATTTAATGAGCCATTCGCGGTTTCACCTTAATGCGGCTTGTACTGAGACATGCATGGCTTAATCTTTGAGACAAGCATATGACTACTGGCAGGATCAACCAGGGAGCTGCGTCAACTAGAGCTGAGCAGCCGGCCGCCCGGGAGTGTGTCCCGGGGGCCCGCGCGAACACGCAAGCGTCCGCTCAATCATTCTGCAAACAGGAGGAGGCTGAGCTCCCCTGCACAATACACCTCGAAACCCTCTCAGGTCCCGGCGGCGCGCAGCGCCGTCCCAAGTACTTGGTCGGGTTCGAGAGAGGCGCAATCGCCCGGAGTTAGGCGAGTAGACGCTTTCGGTGCGACCACCCGTGCTCCCAACTGAGCTTGCCGCTGCCGACAGAGGCCCGGGAGCGTGCTGTCGTGGCATTGCCGGCGGGAGACAACACGCGCCACCTACGGTGACCGGCAGCTCCAACGCCAGCGCCACAGAAGGACAAAAGCCCCACTTGGGTGCCGAAGCGAACTCTCCCAGCACAGCGCACGCGCCAACACATCCGCACAGCTGCGATACAAACCACCAGCGAGAACCGCTGGGGCGACCGAGCAGCAGACGGCGTCGCGGCGCCGAGCGCCGGGCGGCGGCGCATCCTCAACGCACACAGTCCTCAATCGGACCAGCACACTGAAGATGTCCACCGCGCTTCGCACCGGGCCCGCGAGGACCTACTTTGGCCGCACGGCGCCGCGCGCAGGGTGCGCCGGCGCGCAGCTGCGACGCCTGCCGCGTCCGTCGGCCGGCGCGCCTGCCACTGGCCGCCCCCACCAGCCGGCTGTAGCGCGTGCGCCCACGCACCGCGCGGCCAGCACGCCGGGAGGCGCCCCCTCACCGGCCGGGGACGGTCCCACCCAGCCACCGCCGCGTATCGCTTCACACCCAGATGCCGTTCAGTTTCGTCGGCATGGTGGGTATCGCTGGAACAACCGGTTAGTACCTCAACCTATCGTCGCCATCACCGATTCACCCCTAGCGAGAACAACCGCACCACAACAGGTTACCATTTGTTCATTTGCGTAACTTCACCAGAAAACGCAGGCGTCCATCGCCATTTGCAACTTCAACGATTATTGCATGCCTGTGTCAGGTGTCACGCCACACTACGTCTGCCCACATACACGCAACAAAATGTGCACGCCTAGACAATACGTGGAAGGTGGCCCCCGTACGTATGCGATGTCCATTGCTCGAACGACTGTCAACCGGCCTCTGTAGCATGTCGCAGATATGGAACGCGGTGCACCATGCCATCACGGTGTGTGAGGAGAGACGACTAGGTCCGAATACATCAACAGACAGCTCATGCTGATCGCCATCCACGGCGTCCGTTCCTCCCACACGTCTCTATGGCGTACCACACTGCAATCCAGCTCTCATAGGGAGACGACACGTAGCTGCGTGCACAATATTTGCACTGTATGGTCCGCCGTTTTTGGGCGCAGTCGTTGTGCGGTCACACATGTGCCACGATGTATCATTCAGTACATAAGGACGAATGTGCAGTACAGATTGTGGTTCACGCGTACGACATCAGCGGACAGTTGACACAGGCCGCACCACAACGTAGCCTGAGTACGTCGCATGCGAAGGGCATTGAACATGCAAACTTCTCACCAACCAGCTTGCGAAGGCAGGGGGCAAGGTGGGGACGTGGGGAGGGGCGGCATGTACGTCCTGCTGCCATCCACATTACAGTGTACAGCAGGAGCATGTGGAAAGTGAGCAAGACTTGCAAGGTGTTTAACATGAAGCGATACACAGGGGTGCGGGCAGTGCGAGTAGCGAACTATATTGCGAGGGTTGCGGGTGGGCAACACTACAGTAA
>NW_025727161.1:15000-20000 GCF_021461385.2 Schistocerca piceifrons | reverse complement strand
AAGATGTCCACCGCGCTTCGCACCGGGCCCGCGAGGACCTACTTTGGCCGCACGGCGCCGCGCGCAGGGTGCGCCGGCGCGCAGCTGCGACGCCTGCCGCGTCCGTCGGCCGGCGCGCCTGCCACTGGCCGCCCCCACCAGCCGGCTGTAGCGCGTGCGCCCACGCACCGCGCGGCCAGCACGCCGGGAGGCGCCCCCTCACCGGCCGGGGACGGTCCCACCCAGCCACCGCCGCGTATCGCTTCACACCCAGATGCCGTTCAGTTTCGTCGGCATGGTGGGTATCGCTGGAACAACCGGTTAGTACCTCAACCTATCGTCGCCATCACCGATTCACCCCTAGCGAGAACAACCGCACCACAACAGGTTACCATTTGTTCATTTGCGTAACTTCACCAGAAAACGCAGGCGTCCATCGCCATTTGCAACTTCAACGATTATTGCATGCCTGTGTCAGGTGTCACGCCACACTACGTCTGCCCACATACACGCAACAAAATGTGCACGCCTAGACAATACGTGGAAGGTGGCCCCCGTACGTATGCGATGTCCATTGCTCGAACGACTGTCAACCGGCCTCTGTAGCATGTCGCAGATATGGAACGCGGTGCACCATGCCATCACGGTGTGTGAGGAGAGACGACTAGGTCCGAATACATCAACAGACAGCTCATGCTGATCGCCATCCACGGCGTCCGTTCCTCCCACACGTCTCTATGGCGTACCACACTGCAATCCAGCTCTCATAGGGAGACGACACGTAGCTGCGTGCACAATATTTGCACTGTATGGTCCGCCGTTTTTGGGCGCAGTCGTTGTGCGGTCACACATGTGCCACGATGTATCATTCAGTACATAAGGACGAATGTGCAGTACAGATTGTGGTTCACGCGTACGACATCAGCGGACAGTTGACACAGGCCGCACCACAACGTAGCCTGAGTACGTCGCATGCGAAGGGCATTGAACATGCAAACTTCTCACCAACCAGCTTGCGAAGGCAGGGGGCAAGGTGGGGACGTGGGGAGGGGCGGCATGTACGTCCTGCTGCCATCCACATTACAGTGTACAGCAGGAGCATGTGGAAAGTGAGCAAGACTTGCAAGGTGTTTAACATGAAGCGATACACAGGGGTGCGGGCAGTGCGAGTAGCGAACTATATTGCGAGGGTTGCGGGTGGGCAACACTACAGTAATTGAACGAGTCGTATAACAATTACAGAGCAGGTTTAGGCGACAACGTGGGTTACGTTAAGGCGACAACATGGGTTAGGTTAAGGCACAACATGGGTTAGGTTAAGGCACAACATGGGTTAGGTTAAGGCACAACATGGGTTAGGTTAAGGCACAACATGGGTTAGGTTAAGGCACAACATGGGTTAGGTTAAGGCACAACATGGGTTAGGTTGAGGCACAACATGGGTTAGGTTGAGGCACAACATGGGTTAGGTTGAGGCACAACATGGGTTAGGTTGAGGCACAACATGGGTTAGGTTGAGGCACAACATGGGTTAGGTTGAGGCACAACATGGGTTAGGTTAAGGTACAACATGGGTTAGGTTAAGGTACAACATGGGTTAGGTTAAGGTACAACATGGGTTAGGTTAAGGTACAACATGGGTTAGGTTAAGGTACAACATAGGTTAGGTTAAGGTACAACATAGGTTAGGTTAAGGTACAACATATGTTAGGTTAAGGTACAACATAGGTTAGGTTAAGGTACAACATAGGTTAGGTTAAGGTACAACATAGGTTAGGTTAAGGTACAACATAGGTTAGGTTAAGGTACAACATAGGTTAGGTTAGGTTAGGTTAGGTTACACGTTGTTGTACGGAAAGGTGTAGGGGGGGGGGGGGGGGCGGGGGCGGCAGGTTCGTTGATAGTGATTATAGTAAGTGAATGCTTGTGACATGATCAGATTTGTCACGTCAGGATGCACCTTTGGCTTATTAGAGGCGGCGCTCCAATTCTATGCTTGTGTGAGACCTGTGTCTTTGACTCATGTCATTGTTTGTGCGCTGTGACAGGAGGTACTATTGTGATGTTGGGTGCACCGTTGTATAGGACATGTGTGGGTGTTGGTGCCTGGTCTGCGCAATGGTGGATGTCGAAAGGCTGGGATATTGTATTTTCCGCACGGACCTCCTGGTCTGGTTGTGATAGTGTGGATTGTGTAATGTGGCGGAGAAGATGCACTGGATGTTGTTCCATGCTGGTGCTTACATATTGTATGTGCGCCTGTTAGAAGCAGAGAGTGGTGCGTGATCAGAGTGTCTGGCTGACGTGTGGTTCCCATTTTGGGCAGACTCTTTCAGCATGTATACGGACAGTTGTGTATATTTGCTGTAGTTTGATGGCTCTGCATTGATTACTAATCAGCGCCGTGTGTACGGGTAATCTGGTTCCAGTCCAAAATGTTCCATCTGTGTACATTAGTGACAAAGACTCCCCCCATGCAGTGGGGCTCGGTCTGTTATAACTCTTCCGCGTAATATATTTGCCCCACGTTTTTGCGACTGCGAGTGCGAGTGCAACGCGCATGGGGACCGACATGCTGATGGCTCGGTATCGGACGCCGTACAGTGAGCAACGCGATCGCGTCTCTCGCTCGTAAGTGGTACAGGTCGCGGCTCATGTATACGGACAAATTTTTTTTTTTTTTTTTTTTTTTTTTTTTTTTTTTTTTTTTTTTTTTTTTTTTTTTTTTTTTTTCCCAAATTTATGGAACATGCATAACCCACTTTCTAACACTTTTGAGTGGGCGTATTGTGACTAACTATCTCTGCTATTACACTACAGGAGTGGATTATTAGTGCATGCATACTATCTAGTTATTAAGTAGCTTTGCTTAATGCCAATCATCGGCCTCTTAGCCTCTCTGGAACGCTGCCAGAGAGTTGCCCGTCCCTAGCCACGTGGAGGCGGGCCGCTACTTCTAGAGAAACCACTCCATTTGTGTTACTCTTTTATTCCCCCCACCACCATGCTGAACTAACTACAACTACTACCTACTCTAAGTCAAGACTTAAACAAACGTAGTATATACATATTTACAATTGCGCATTAGATCTTAAGCGCATTTACTCTCTCCCAAGGTAGGCTCGCTGGGCCTCCCTTG
Source organism: Schistocerca piceifrons (assembly GCF_021461385.2). NCBI lineage: Eukaryota > Metazoa > Arthropoda > Insecta > Orthoptera > Acrididae > Schistocerca > Schistocerca piceifrons. The sequence goes on along the minus strand of NW_025727161.1, from coordinate 16,882 downwards.
AGATTTTGTTAACGAGTTTTGCGAAATTGCTGAACATTTCGCTGTCTGTTAATATTTCATTAACATTTCTAGTCCGCAGAAGCTGCCTCTCCCCTGAGACAGCCTGTTCATATATTGGGCACTCGAACGCTATGTGTTCTGGCGATCCTTCATGGGCACCACAGTCACACTCTGGTGTTAGCCTTTTCCCTATTTTATGCAGGTACGTGGGATAAGGACCATGTCCTGTGAGGAAGTGAACTATGCCCTGTGAGGGCTTCATTATCTTGTTATTTAATCTTCCCCTTACTGTGGGTATAAACCCATGGACTCTACGGCCCGTACTGGATCCATCCCATTCGTCCTGCCAAATGTCAAGCACTTTCTTGCGAATGGCTTTGACACTTAACAGAGGAACGCCCATTATGTCTTGTACCCTGTCGATGTTCTGTTTGCGCAGCCAATAGAAGGCTGCGTGCTGCCTTATTATTAGGTCTAATGGACATAGACCCATAATTACCAACAGTGCATCTGTTGGACTTGTGTTGAATGCTCCAATGCATCTCAACAGAACGTTCCTCTGTATTCGCCTGACAGCGGCGGCAGGCCGCACCAGAGCTAACCTGTGGGCCCACACACTGGATGCGTGCCCTACTATTGGTGCCAATATACTGTTATGGTAAATATTTATTGCCTTTGACGGCAGATGGAACCTTCTTTGTCCAATTGATATTATCTTATTGAACAAAGCTAAGGACTTTGTCGTTATTTGCTCGATATGCGGAATGAAACTCCAATTCTCATCTAAATATACCCCAAGGTAACGGGCATATCTCTGTCGTGACACTACTTGGCCATTAATTCTGACCGTTGGGTCCCTATTTAACTTGCCTTTCAAGAGCATATATAGGGATTTTTGTGGTGCTATGGACATTTTAGTCTTCGTACACCAGTTGGTTAATAGATCAATAACCAGTCGTGATCGGTCCTCGATCACATTGCGAGTGTCACCTTCTACTAGAATTGCGAGATCATCCGCATAAGCAACGACTCCCAGAACTGCAGTCTCTCGCTGCAGGACGTTCAACAAAGGTTCCATGTTAATATCCCAGAAAATGGGACCACACACCGATCCCTGGGGACAACCACGGGATACTCTTTTAGATACGACGGCTCCAGGAGCCGTTATCCTAGCAGTCCTTCCATCACAGTAGGCCTCCAGACAGCCATACAGCAGCCGCGGGCACCCAATCTCTCGCAGACGAGAGAAGAGTGCCGGCCACCACAGGTTGTCGAAGGCCCCTGAGATGTCTATCATTATACCAAGTACATACTTTGATGTCGCAGAGTGAACAATCCGGCAAACCTCATTGATCGCATCCTGGGTGGAGCGACCCTTTCGGAATCCGAACTGCCTATCACTCATACCATACAGAGTTCGATGACTCTGGAGACGGTCAGCCAGCAACTTCTCAAATGCTTTGCCCATTACATCCAGCAGACAGATAGGCCGATAGGATTTCGGCACTGTTGGATCTTATGTATACGGACAGCGGGAATGTCGCATATTGGAAATAACTCTTCATGAAACGCAAGTTATAGGGGTGGATTGCACTTTACGAGTGCGGGAAACGTCCGCCGTTCATCCGCTGGAGGTGCGAGTTTGGCGGTTGGGGTGGTGCACGAACGGGTGCGGGTGGCGTCATTGCCGGTCCACGGCTTCGTGCGGCAGAGCCACTGGAGATTGGGTGCTATGGTCGACAGAGGCTGCAGCCTTTGTGGGTGGCGTCGAAAGGCGGCCACTGTGGCGCCATCGCTGTCTTAGTCGGCTTGGCGTCTCATAGATGGCGGTAGCGTCGTTGCAGGAGGTCATGTTGCGGGAGACCTACAGATGGCGGTATGT
>NW_025727161.1:5000-7500 GCF_021461385.2 Schistocerca piceifrons | reverse complement strand
TAAGGAACCATAACTGATTTAATGAGCCATTCGCGGTTTCACCTTAATGCGGCTTGTACTGAGACATGCATGGCTTAATCTTTGAGACAAGCATATGACTACTGGCAGGATCAACCAGGGAGCTGCGTCAACTAGAGCTGAGCAGCCGGCCGCCCGGGAGTGTGTCCCGGGGGCCCGCGCGAACACGCAAGCGTCCGCTCAATCATTCTGCAAACAGGAGGAGGCTGAGCTCCCCTGCACAATACACCTCGAAACCCTCTCAGGTCCCGGCGGCGCGCAGCGCCGTCCCAAGTACTTGGTCGGGTTCGAGAGAGGCGCAATCGCCCGGAGTTAGGCGAGTAGACGCTTTCGGTGCGACCACCCGTGCTCCCAACTGAGCTTGCCGCTGCCGACAGAGGCCCGGGAGCGTGCTGTCGTGGCATTGCCGGCGGGAGACAACACGCGCCACCTACGGTGACCGGCAGCTCCAACGCCAGCGCCACAGAAGGACAAAAGCCCCACTTGGGTGCCGAAGCGAACTCTCCCAGCACAGCGCACGCGCCAACACATCCGCACAGCTGCGATACAAACCACCAGCGAGAACCGCTGGGGCGACCGAGCAGCAGACGGCGTCGCGGCGCCGAGCGCCGGGCGGCGGCGCATCCTCAACGCACACAGTCCTCAATCGGACCAGCACACTGAAGATGTCCACCGCGCTTCGCACCGGGCCCGCGAGGACCTACTTTGGCCGCACGGCGCCGCGCGCAGGGTGCGCCGGCGCGCAGCTGCGACGCCTGCCGCGTCCGTCGGCCGGCGCGCCTGCCACTGGCCGCCCCCACCAGCCGGCTGTAGCGCGTGCGCCCACGCACCGCGCGGCCAGCACGCCGGGAGGCGCCCCCTCACCGGCCGGGGACGGTCCCACCCAGCCACCGCCGCGTATCGCTTCACACCCAGATGCCGTTCAGTTTCGTCGGCATGGTGGGTATCGCTGGAACAACCGGTTAGTACCTCAACCTATCGTCGCCATCACCGATTCACCCCTAGCGAGAACAACCGCACCACAACAGGTTACCATTTGTTCATTTGCGTAACTTCACCAGAAAACGCAGGCGTCCATCGCCATTTGCAACTTCAACGATTATTGCATGCCTGTGTCAGGTGTCACGCCACACTACGTCTGCCCACATACACGCAACAAAATGTGCACGCCTAGACAATACGTGGAAGGTGGCCCCCGTACGTATGCGATGTCCATTGCTCGAACGACTGTCAACCGGCCTCTGTAGCATGTCGCAGATATGGAACGCGGTGCACCATGCCATCACGGTGTGTGAGGAGAGACGACTAGGTCCGAATACATCAACAGACAGCTCATGCTGATCGCCATCCACGGCGTCCGTTCCTCCCACACGTCTCTATGGCGTACCACACTGCAATCCAGCTCTCATAGGGAGACGACACGTAGCTGCGTGCACAATATTTGCACTGTATGGTCCGCCGTTTTTGGGCGCAGTCGTTGTGCGGTCACACATGTGCCACGATGTATCATTCAGTACATAAGGACGAATGTGCAGTACAGATTGTGGTTCACGCGTACGACATCAGCGGACAGTTGACACAGGCCGCACCACAACGTAGCCTGAGTACGTCGCATGCGAAGGGCATTGAACATGCAAACTTCTCACCAACCAGCTTGCGAAGGCAGGGGGCAAGGTGGGGACGTGGGGAGGGGCGGCATGTACGTCCTGCTGCCATCCACATTACAGTGTACAGCAGGAGCATGTGGAAAGTGAGCAAGACTTGCAAGGTGTTTAACATGAAGCGATACACAGGGGTGCGGGCAGTGCGAGTAGCGAACTATATTGCGAGGGTTGCGGGTGGGCAACACTACAGTAATTGAACGAGTCGTATAACAATTACAGAGCAGGTTTAGGCGACAACGTGGGTTACGTTAAGGCGACAACATGGGTTAGGTTAAGGCACAACATGGGTTAGGTTAAGGCACAACATGGGTTAGGTTAAGGCACAACATGGGTTAGGTTAAGGCACAACATGGGTTAGGTTAAGGCACAACATGGGTTAGGTTAAGGCACAACATGGGTTAGGTTAAGGCACAACATGGGTTAGGTTAAGGCACAACATGGGTTAGGTTGAGGCACAACATGGGTTAGGTTAAGGCACAACATGGGTTAGGTTGAGGCACAACATGGGTTAGGTTGAGGCACAACATGGGTTAGGTTGAGGCACAACATGGGTTAGGTTGAGGTACAACATGGGTTAGGTTAAGGTACAACATGGGTTAGGTTAAGGTACAACATGGGTTAGGTTAAGGTACAACATGGGTTAGGTTAAGGTACAACATGGGTTAGGTTAAGGTACAACATAGGTTAGGTTAAGGTACAACATAGGTTAGGTTAAGGTACAACATAGGTTAGGTTAAGGTACAACATAGGTTAGGTTAAGGTACAACATAGGTTAGGTTAAGGTACAACATAGGTTAGGTTAAGGTACAACATAGGTT
>NW_025727160.1:40000-43882 GCF_021461385.2 Schistocerca piceifrons | reverse complement strand
TTTGTTGCGTGTATGTGGGCAGACGTAGTGTGGCGTGACACCTGACACAGGCATGCAATAATCGTGGAAGTTGCAAATGGCGATGGACGCCTGCGTTTTCTGGTGAAGTTACGCAAATGAACAAATGGTAACCTGTTGTGGTGCGGTTGTTCTCGCTAGGGGTGAATCGGTGATGGCGACGATAGGTTGAGGTACTAACCGGTTGTTCCAGCGATACCCACCATGCCGACGAAACTGAACGGCATCTGGGTGTGAAGCGATACGCGGCGGTGGCTGGGTGGGGACCGTCCCCGGCCGGTGAGGGGGCGCCTCCCGGCGTGCTGGCCGCGCGGTGCGTGGGCGCACGCGCTACAGCCGGCTGGTGGGGGCGGCCAGTGGCAGGCGCGCCGGCCGACGGACGCGGCAGGCGTCGCAGCTGCGCGCCGGCGCACCCTGCGCGCGGCGCCGTGCGGCCAAAGTAGGTCCTCGCGGGCCCGGTGCGAAGCGCGGTGGACATCTTCAGTGTGCTGGTCCGATTGAGGACTGTGTGCGTTGAGGATGCGCTGCCGCCCGGCGCTCGGCGCCGCGACGCCGTCTGCTGCTCGGTCGCCCCAGCGGTTCTCGCTGGTGGTTTGTATCGCAGCTGTGCGGATGTGTTGGCGCGTGCGCTGTGCTGGGAGAGTTCGCTTCGGCACCCAAGTGGGGCTTTTGTCCTTCTGTGGCGCTGGCGTTGGAGCTGCCGGTCACCGTAGGTGGCGCGTGTTGTCTCCCGCCGGCAATGCCACGACAGCACGCTCCCGGGCCTCTGTCGGCAGCGGCAAGCTCAGTTGGGAGCACGGGTGGTCGCACCGAAAGCGTCTACTCGCCTAACTCCGGGCGATTGCGCCTCTCTCGAACCCGACCAAGTACTTGGGACGGCGCTGCGCGCCGCCGGGACCTGAGAGGGTTTCGAGGTGTATTGTGCAGGGGAGCTCAGCCTCCTCCTGTTTGCAGAATGATTGAGCGGACGCTTGCGTGTTCGCGCGGGCCCCCGGGACACACTCCCGGGCGGCCGGCTGCTCAGCTCTAGTTGACGCAGCTCCCTGGTTGATCCTGCCAGTAGTCATATGCTTGTCTCAAAGATTAAGCCATGCATGTCTCAGTACAAGCCGCATTAAGGTGAAACCGCGAATGGCTCATTAAATCAGTTATGGTTCCTTAGATCGTACCCACGTTACTTGGATAACTGTGGTAATTCTAGAGCTAATACATGCAAACAGAGTCCCGACCAGAGATGGAAGGGACGCTTTTATTAGATCAAAACCAATCGGTCGGCTCGTCCGGTCCGTTTGCCTTGGTGACTCTGAATAACTTTGGGCTGATCGCACGGTCCTCGTACCGGCGACGCATCTTTCAAATGTCTGCCTTATCAACTGTCGATGGTAGGTTCTGCGCCTACCATGGTTGTAACGGGTAACGGGGAATCAGGGTTCGATTCCGGAGAGGGAGCCTGAGAAACGGCTACCACATCCAAGGAAGGCAGCAGGCGCGCAAATTACCCACTCCCGGCACGGGGAGGTAGTGACGAAAAATAACGATACGGGACTCATCCGAGGCCCCGTAATCGGAATGAGTACACTTTAAATCCTTTAACGAGTATCTATTGGAGGGCAAGTCTGGTGCCAGCAGCCGCGGTAATTCCAGCTCCAATAGCGTATATTAAAGTTGTTGCGGTTAAAAAGCTCGTAGTTGGATTTGTGTCCCACGCTGTTGGTTCACCGCCCGTCGGTGTTTAACTGGCATGTATCGTGGGACGTCCTGCCGGTGGGGCGAGCCGAAGGCGTGCGACCGCCCCGTGCGTGCTCGTGCGTCCCGAGGCGGACCCCGTTGAAATCCTACCAGGGTGCTCTTTATTGAGTGTCTCGGTGGGCCGGCACGTTTACTTTGAACAAATTAGAGTGCTTAAAGCAGGCAAGCCCGCCTGAATACTGTGTGCATGGAATAATGGAATAGGACCTCGGTTCTATTTTGTTGGTTTTCGGAACCCGAGGTAATGATTAATAGGGACAGGCGGGGGCATTCGTATTGCGACGTTAGAGGTGAAATTCTTGGATCGTCGCAAGACGAACAGAAGCGAAAGCATTTGCCAAGTATGTTTTCATTAATCAAGAACGAAAGTTAGAGGTTCGAAGGCGATCAGATACCGCCCTAGTTCTAACCATAAACGATGCCAGCCAGCGATCCGCCGCAGTTCCTCCGATGACTCGGCGGGCAGCCTCCGGGAAACCAAAGCTTTTGGGTTCCGGGGGAAGTATGGTTGCAAAGCTGAAACTTAAAGGAATTGACGGAAGGGCACCACCAGGAGTGGAGCCTGCGGCTTAATTTGACTCAACACGGGAAACCTCACCAGGCCCGGACACCGGAAGGATTGACAGATTGATAGCTCTTTCTTGATTCGGTGGGTGGTGGTGCATGGCCGTTCTTAGTTGGTGGAGCGATTTGTCTGGTTAATTCCGATAACGAACGAGACTCTAGCCTGCTAACTAGTCGCGTGACATCCTTCGTGCTGTCAGCGATTACTTTTCTTCTTAGAGGGACAGGCGGCTTCTAGCCGCACGAGATTGAGCAATAACAGGTCTGTGATGCCCTTAGATGTTCTGGGCCGCACGCGCGCTACACTGAAGGAATCAGCGTGTCTTCCTAGGCCGAAAGGTCGGGGTAACCCGCTGAACCTCCTTCGTGCTAGGGATTGGGGCTTGCAATTGTTCCCCATGAACGAGGAATTCCCAGTAAGCGCGAGTCATAAGCTCGCGTTGATTACGTCCCTGCCCTTTGTACACACCGCCCGTCGCTACTACCGATTGAATGATTTAGTGAGGTCTTCGGACTGGTACGCGGCATTGACTCTGTCGTTGCCGATGCTACCGGAAAGATGACCAAACTTGATCATTTAGAGGAAGTAAAAGTCGTAACAAGGTTTCCGTAGGTGAACCTGCGGAAGGATCATTACCGACTAGACTGCATGTCTTTCGATGTGCGTGTCGTGTCGCGCAACACGCTACCTGTACGGCTCGCCGTAGCCGTGCGCCGCGTGCGGAACCACGCGTGCCTCTCAAAACTAGCGGCAATGTTGTGTGGTACGAGCGCTGAAGCGCTGGAGCGGCTGGCCTGCGGCACCTGGCGCCTGGCGCCGGTTTTGAATGACTTTCGCCCGAGTGCCTGTCCGCTCCGGTGTGGAGCCGTACGACGCCCGTCGGCCGTGAGGCCGTTGGACACAGAACGCTGGAACAGGGGCCGCCACACGCCTCACTCCCGCCTATGCGACCGTCTCGAAAGAGACGGCGGAAACTGAGAAAAGATCACCCAGGACGGTGGATCACTCGGCTCGTGGGTCGATGAAGAACGCAGCAAATTGCGCGTCGACATGTGAACTGCAGGACACATGAACATCGACGTTTCGAACGCACATTGCGGTCCATGGATTCCGTTCCCGGGCCACGTCTGGCTGAGGGTCGGCTACGTATACTGAAGCGCGCGGCGTTTGCCCCGCTTCGCAGACCTGGGAGTGTCGCGGCCGCCTGTGGGGCCGGCCGCGTCTCCTCAAACGTGCGATGCGCGCCCGTCGCCTGGCGGTTCGCATACCGGTACTTTCTCGGTAGCGTGCACAGCCGGCTGGCGGTGTGGCGTGCGACACCTCGTACAACGACCTCAGAGCAGGCGAGACTACCCGCTGAATTTAAGCATATTACTAAGCGGAGGAAAAGAAACTAACAAGGATTCCCCCAGTAGCGGCGAGCGAACAGGGAAGAGTCCAGCACCGAACCCCGCAGGCTGCCGCCTGTCGTGGCATGTGGTGTTTGGGAGGGTCCACTACCCCGACGCCTCGCGCCGAGCCCAAGTCCAACTTGAATGAGGCCACGGCCC
>NW_025727160.1:30000-35000 GCF_021461385.2 Schistocerca piceifrons | reverse complement strand
CACCCCAACCGCCAAACGCGCACCTCCAGCGGATGAACGGCGGACGTTTCCCGCACTCGTAAAGTGCAATCCACCCCTATAACGTGCGTTTCATGAAGAGTTATTGCCAATATGCGACATTCCCGCTGTCCCTATACATGAGCCGCGACCTGTACCACTTACGAGCGAGAGACGCGATCGCGTTGCTCACTGTACGGCGTCCGATACCGAGCCATCAGCATGTCGGTCCCCATGCGCGTTGCACTCGCACTCGCAGTCGCAAAAACGTGGGGCAAATATATTACGCGGAAGAGTTATAACAGACCGAGCCCCACTGCATGAGGGGAGTCTTTGTCACTAATGTACACAGATGGAACATTTTGGACTGGAACCAGATTACCCGTACACACGGCGCTGATTAGTAATCAATGCAGAGCCATCAAACTACAGAATATATATACAACTGTCCGTATACATGCTGAAAGAGTCTGCCCACAATGGGAACCACACGTCAGCCAGCCACTCTGATCACGCACCACTCTCTGCTTCTAACGGGCGCACATACAATATGTAAGCACCAGCATGGAACAACATCCAGTGCATCCTCTCCGCCACATTACACAATCCACACTATCACAACCAGACCAGGAGGTCCATGCGGAAAATACAATATCCCACCCTTTCGACATCCACCATTGCGCAGATCAGGCACCAACACCCACACATGTCCTATACAACGGTGCACCCAACATCACAATAGTACCTCCTGTCACAGCGCACAAACAATGACATGAGTCAAAGACACAGGTCTGACACAAGCATAGAATTGGAGCGCCGCCTCTAATAAGCCAAAGGTGCATCCTGACGTGACAAATCTGATCATGTCACAAGCATTCACTTACTATAATCACTATCAACGAACCTGCCGCCCCCGCCCCCCCCTACACCTTTCCTTACAACAACGTGTAACCTAACCTAACCTAACCTATGTTGTACCTTAACCTAACCTATGTTGTACCTTAACCTAACCTATGTTGTACCTTAACCTAACCTATGTTGTGCCTTAACCTAACCTATGTTGTGCCTTAACCTAACCTATGTTGTGCCTTAACCTAACCTATGTTGTGCCTTAACCTAACCTATGTTGTGCCTTAACCTAACCTATGTTGTGCCTTAACCTAACCTATGTTGTGCCTTAACCTAACCTATGTTGTGCCTTAACCTAACCTATGTTGTGCCTTAACCTAACCCATGTTGTGCCTTAACCTAACCCATGTTGTGCCTTAACCTAACCCATGTTGTGCCTTAACCTAACCCATGTTGTGCCTTAACCTAACCCATGTTGTGCCTTAACCTAACCCATGTTGTGCCTTAACCTAACCCATGTTGTGCCTTAACCTAACCCATGTTGTGCCTTAACCTAACCCATGTTGTGCCTTAACCTAACCCATGTTGTGCCTTAACCTAACCCATGTTGTGCCTTAACCTAACCCATGTTGTGCCTTAACCTAACCCATGTTGTGCCTTAACCTAACCCATGTTGTGCCTTAACCTAACCCATGTTGTGCCTTAACCTAACCCATGTTGTGCCTTAACCTAACCCATGTTGTGCCTTAACCTAACCCATGTTGTGCCTTAACCTAACCCATGTTGTGCCTTAACCTAACCCATGTTGTGCCTTAACCTAACCCATGTTGTGCCTTAACCTAACCCATGTTGTGCCTTAACCTAACCCATGTTGTGCCTTAACCTAACCCATGTTGTGCCTTAACCTAACCCATGTTGTGCCTTAACCTAACCCATGTTGTGCCTTAACCTAACCCATGTTGTGCCTTAACCTAACCCATGTTGTGCCTTAACCTAACCCATGTTGTGCCTTAACCTAACCCATGTTGTGCCTTAACCTAACCCATGTTGTGCCTTAACCTAACCCATGTTGTGCCTTAACCTAACCCATGTTGTGCCTTAACCTAACCCATGTTGTGCCTTAACCTAACCCATGTTGTGCCTTAACCTAACCCATGTTGTGCCTTAACCTAACCCATGTTGTGCCTTAACCTAACCCATGTTGTGCCTTAACCTAACCCATGTTGTGCCTTAACCTAACCCATGTTGTGCCTTAACCTAACCCATGTCGTGCCTTAACCTAACCCATGTCGTGCCTTAACCTAACCCATGTCGTGCCTTAACCTAACCCACGTCGTGCCTTAACCTAACCCACGTTGTCGCCTAACGTAACCCACGTTGTCGCCTAAACCTGCTCTGTAATTGTTATACGACTCGTTCAATTAGTGTAGTGTTGCCCACCCGCAACCCTCGCAATATAGTTCGCTACTCGCACTCCCCGCTCCCCTGTGTATCGCTTCATGTTAAACACCTTGCAAGTCTTGCTCACTTTCCACATGCTCCTGCTGTACACTGTAATGTGGATGGCAGCAGGACGTACATGCCGCCCCTCCCCACGTCCCCACCTTGCCCCCTGCCTTCGCAAGCTGGTTGGTGAGAACTTTGCATGTTCAATGCCCTCCGCATGCGACGTACTCAGGCTACGTTGTGGTGCGGCCTGTGTCAACTGTCCGCTAATGTCGTACGCGTAAACCACAATCTGTACTGCACATTCGTCCTTATGTACTGAATGATACATCGTGGCACATGTGTGACCGTACAACGACTGCGCCCAAAAACGGCGGACCATACAGTGCAAATATTGTGCACGCAGCTACGTGTCGTCTCCCTATGAGAGCTGGATTGCAGTGTGGTACGCCATAGAGACGTGTGGGAGGAACGGACGCCGTGGATGGCGATCAGCATGAGCTGTCTGTTGATGTATTCGGACCTAGTCGTCTCTCCTCACACACCGTGATGGCATGGTGCACCGCGTTCCATATCTGCGACATGCTACAGAGGCCGGTTGACAGTCGTTCGAGCAATGGACATCGCATACGTACGGGGGCCACCTTCCACGTATTGTCTAGGCGTGCACATTTTGTTGCGTGTATGTGGGCAGACGTAGTGTGGCGTGACACCTGACACAGGCATGCAATAATCGTGGAAGTTGCAAATGGCGATGGACGCCTGCGTTTTCTGGTGAAGTTACGCAAATGAACAAATGGTAACCTGTTGTGGTGCGGTTGTTCTCGCTAGGGGTGAATCGGTGATGGCGACGATAGGTTGAGGTACTAACCGGTTGTTCCAGCGATACCCACCATGCCGACGAAACTGAACGGCATCTGGGTGTGAAGCGATACGCGGCGGTGGCTGGGTGGGACCGTCCCCGGCCGGTGAGGGGGCGCCTCCCGGCGTGCTGGCCGCGCGGTGCGTGGGCGCACGCGCTACAGCCGGCTGGTGGGGGCGGCCAGTGGCAGGCGCGCCGGCCGACGGACGCGGCAGGCGTCGCAGCTGCGCGCCGGCGCACCCTGCGCGCGGCGCCGTGCGGCCAAAGTAGGTCCTCGCGGGCCCGGTGCGAAGCGCGGTGGACATCTTCAGTGTGCTGGTCCGATTGAGGACTGTGTGCGTTGAGGATGCGCTGCCGCCCGGCGCTCGGCGCCGCGACGCCGTCTGCTGCTCGGTCGCCCCAGCGGTTCTCGCTGGTGGTTTGTATCGCAGCTGTGCGGATGTGTTGGCGCGTGCGCTGTGCTGGGAGAGTTCGCTTCGGCACCCAAGTGGGGCTTTTGTCCTTCTGTGGCGCTGGCGTTGGAGCTGCCGGTCACCGTAGGTGGCGCGTGTTGTCTCCCGCCGGCAATGCCACGACAGCACGCTCCCGGGCCTCTGTCGGCAGCGGCAAGCTCAGTTGGGAGCACGGGTGGTCGCACCGAAAGCGTCTACTCGCCTAACTCCGGGCGATTGCGCCTCTCTCGAACCCGACCAAGTACTTGGGACGGCGCTGCGCGCCGCCGGGACCTGAGAGGGTTTCGAGGTGTATTGTGCAGGGGAGCTCAGCCTCCTCCTGTTTGCAGAATGATTGAGCGGACGCTTGCGTGTTCGCGCGGGCCCCCGGGACACACTCCCGGGCGGCCGGCTGCTCAGCTCTAGTTGACGCAGCTCCCTGGTTGATCCTGCCAGTAGTCATATGCTTGTCTCAAAGATTAAGCCATGCATGTCTCAGTACAAGCCGCATTAAGGTGAAACCGCGAATGGCTCATTAAATCAGTTATGGTTCCTTAGATCGTACCCACGTTACTTGGATAACTGTGGTAATTCTAGAGCTAATACATGCAAACAGAGTCCCGACCAGAGATGGAAGGGACGCTTTTATTAGATCAAGACCAATCGGTCGGCTCGTCCGGTCCGTTTGCCTTGGTGACTCTGAATAACTTTGGGCTGATCGCACGGTCCTCGTACCGGCGACGCATCTTTCAAATGTCTGCCTTATCAACTGTCGATGGTAGGTTCTGCGCCTACCATGGTTGTAACGGGTAACGGGGAATCAGGGTTCGATTCCGGAGAGGGAGCCTGAGAAACGGCTACCACATCCAAGGAAGGCAGCAGGCGCGCAAATTACCCACTCCCGGCACGGGGAGGTAGTGACGAAAAATAACGATACGGGACTCATCCGAGGCCCCGTAATCGGAATGAGTACACTTTAAATCCTTTAACGAGTATCTATTGGAGGGCAAGTCTGGTGCCAGCAGCCGCGGTAATTCCAGCTCCAATAGCGTATATTAAAGTTGTTGCGGTTAAAAAGCTCGTAGTTGGATTTGTGTCCCACGCTGTTGGTTCACCGCCCGTCGGTGTTTAACTGGCATGTATCGTGGGACGTCCTGCCGGTGGGGCGAGCCGAAGGCGTGCGACCGCCCCGTGCGTGCTCGTGCGTCCCGAGGCGGACCCCGTTGAAATCCTACCAGGGTGCTCTTTATTGAGTGTCTCGGTGGGCCGGCACGTTTACTTTGAACAAATTAGAGTGCTTAAAGCAGGCAAGCCCGCCTGAATACTGTGTGCATGGAATAATGGAATAGGACCTCGGTTCTATTTTGTTGGTTTTCGGAACCCGAGGTAATGATTAATAGGGACAGGCGGGGGCA
>NW_025727160.1:17500-22500 GCF_021461385.2 Schistocerca piceifrons | reverse complement strand
ACCCTTTCGACATCCACCATTGCGCAGATCAGGCACCAACACCCACACATGTCCTATACAACGGTGCACCCAACATCACAATAGTACCTCCTGTCACAGCGCACAAACAATGACATGAGTCAAAGACACAGGTCTGACACAAGCATAGAATTGGAGCGCCGCCTCTAATAAGCCAAAGGTGCATCCTGACGTGACAAATCTGATCATGTCACAAGCATTCACTTACTATAATCACTATCAACGAACCTGCCGCCCCCGCCCCCCCCTACACCTTTCCTTACAACAACGTGTAACCTAACCTAACCTAACCTATGTTGTACCTTAACCTAACCTATGTTGTACCTTAACCTAACCTATGTTGTACCTTAACCTAACCTATGTTGTACCTTAACCTAACCTATGTTGTGCCTTAACCTAACCTATGTTGTGCCTTAACCTAACCTATGTTGTGCCTTAACCTAACCTATGTTGTGCCTTAACCTAACCTATGTTGTGCCTTAACCTAACCTATGTTGTGCCTTAACCTAACCTATGTTGTGCCTTAACCTAACCTATGTTGTGCCTTAACCTAACCTATGTTGTGCCTTAACCTAACCCATGTTGTGCCTTAACCTAACCCATGTTGTGCCTTAACCTAACCCATGTTGTGCCTTAACCTAACCCATGTTGTGCCTTAACCTAACCCATGTTGTGCCTTAACCTAACCCATGTTGTGCCTTAACCTAACCCATGTTGTGCCTTAACCTAACCCATGTTGTGCCTTAACCTAACCCATGTTGTGCCTTAACCTAACCCATGTTGTGCCTTAACCTAACCCATGTTGTGCCTTAACCTAACCCATGTTGTGCCTTAACCTAACCCATGTTGTGCCTTAACCTAACCCATGTTGTGCCTTAACCTAACCCATGTTGTGCCTTAACCTAACCCATGTTGTGCCTTAACCTAACCCATGTTGTGCCTTAACCTAACCCATGTTGTGCCTTAACCTAACCCATGTTGTGCCTTAACCTAACCCATGTTGTGCCTTAACCTAACCCATGTTGTGCCTTAACCTAACCCATGTTGTGCCTTAACCTAACCCATGTTGTGCCTTAACCTAACCCATGTTGTGCCTTAACCTAACCCATGTTGTGCCTTAACCTAACCCATGTTGTGCCTTAACCTAACCCATGTTGTGCCTTAACCTAACCCATGTTGTGCCTTAACCTAACCTATGTTGTGCCTTAACCTAACCCATGTTGTGCCTTAACCTAACCCATGTTGTGCCTTAACCTAACCCATGTTGTGCCTTAACCTAACCCATGTTGTGCCTTAACCTAACCCATGTTGTGCCTTAACCTAACCCATGTTGTGCCTTAACCTAACCCATGTCGTGCCTTAACCTAACCCATGTCGTGCCTTAACCTAACCCATGTCGTGCCTTAACCTAACCCATGTCGTGCCTTAACCTAACCCATGTCGTGCCTTAACCTAACCCATGTCGTGCCTTAACCTAACCCACGTCGTGCCTTAACCTAACCCACGTTGTCGCCTAACGTAACCCACGTTGTCGCCTAAACCTGCTCTGTAATTGTTATACGACTCGTTCAATTAGTGTAGTGTTGCCCACCCGCAACCCTCGCAATATAGTTCGCTACTCGCACTCCCCGCTCCCCTGTGTATCGCTTCATGTTAAACACCTTGCAAGTCTTGCTCACTTTCCACATGCTCCTGCTGTACACTGTAATGTGGATGGCAGCAGGACGTACATGCCGCCCCTCCCCACGTCCCCACCTTGCCCCCTGCCTTCGCAAGCTGGTTGGTGAGAACTTTGCATGTTCAATGCCCTCCGCATGCGACGTACTCAGGCTACGTTGTGGTGCGGCCTGTGTCAACTGTCCGCTAATGTCGTACGCGTAAACCACAATCTGTACTGCACATTCGTCCTTATGTACTGAATGATACATCGTGGCACATGTGTGACCGTACAACGACTGCGCCCAAAAACGGCGGACCATACAGTGCAAATATTGTGCACGCAGCTACGTGTCGTCTCCCTATGAGAGCTGGATTGCAGTGTGGTACGCCATAGAGACGTGTGGGAGGAACGGACGCCGTGGATGGCGATCAGCATGAGCTGTCTGTTGATGTATTCGGACCTAGTCGTCTCTCCTCACACACCGTGATGGCATGGTGCACCGCGTTCCATATCTGCGACATGCTACAGAGGCCGGTTGACAGTCGTTCGAGCAATGGACATCGCATACGTACGGGGGCCACCTTCCACGTATTGTCTAGGCGTGCACATTTTGTTGCGTGTATGTGGGCAGACGTAGTGTGGCGTGACACCTGACACAGGCATGCAATAATCGTGGAAGTTGCAAATGGCGATGGACGCCTGCGTTTTCTGGTGAAGTTACGCAAATGAACAAATGGTAACCTGTTGTGGTGCGGTTGTTCTCGCTAGGGGTGAATCGGTGATGGCGACGATAGGTTGAGGTACTAACCGGTTGTTCCAGCGATACCCACCATGCCGACGAAACTGAACGGCATCTGGGTGTGAAGCGATACGCGGCGGTGGCTGGGTGGGACCGTCCCCGGCCGGTGAGGGGGCGCCTCCCGGCGTGCTGGCCGCGCGGTGCGTGGGCGCACGCGCTACAGCCGGCTGGTGGGGGCGGCCAGTGGCAGGCGCGCCGGCCGACGGACGCGGCAGGCGTCGCAGCTGCGCGCCGGCGCACCCTGCGCGCGGCGCCGTGCGGCCAAAGTAGGTCCTCGCGGGCCCGGTGCGAAGCGCGGTGGACATCTTCAGTGTGCTGGTCCGATTGAGGACTGTGTGCGTTGAGGATGCGCTGCCGCCCGGCGCTCGGCGCCGCGACGCCGTCTGCTGCTCGGTCGCCCCAGCGGTTCTCGCTGGTGGTTTGTATCGCAGCTGTGCGGATGTGTTGGCGCGTGCGCTGTGCTGGGAGAGTTCGCTTCGGCACCCAAGTGGGGCTTTTGTCCTTCTGTGGCGCTGGCGTTGGAGCTGCCGGTCACCGTAGGTGGCGCGTGTTGTCTCCCGCCGGCAATGCCACGACAGCACGCTCCCGGGCCTCTGTCGGCAGCGGCAAGCTCAGTTGGGAGCACGGGTGGTCGCACCGAAAGCGTCTACTCGCCTAACTCCGGGCGATTGCGCCTCTCTCGAACCCGACCAAGTACTTGGGACGGCGCTGCGCGCCGCCGGGACCTGAGAGGGTTTCGAGGTGTATTGTGCAGGGGAGCTCAGCCTCCTCCTGTTTGCAGAATGATTGAGCGGACGCTTGCGTGTTCGCGCGGGCCCCCGGGACACACTCCCGGGCGGCCGGCTGCTCAGCTCTAGTTGACGCAGCTCCCTGGTTGATCCTGCCAGTAGTCATATGCTTGTCTCAAAGATTAAGCCATGCATGTCTCAGTACAAGCCGCATTAAGGTGAAACCGCGAATGGCTCATTAAATCAGTTATGGTTCCTTAGATCGTACCCACGTTACTTGGATAACTGTGGTAATTCTAGAGCTAATACATGCAAACAGAGTCCCGACCAGAGATGGAAGGGACGCTTTTATTAGATCAAAACCAATCGGTCGGCTCGTCCGGTCCGTTTGCCTTGGTGACTCTGAATAACTTTGGGCTGATCGCACGGTCCTCGTACCGGCGACGCATCTTTCAAATGTCTGCCTTATCAACTGTCGATGGTAGGTTCTGCGCCTACCATGGTTGTAACGGGTAACGGGGAATCAGGGTTCGATTCCGGAGAGGGAGCCTGAGAAACGGCTACCACATCCAAGGAAGGCAGCAGGCGCGCAAATTACCCACTCCCGGCACGGGGAGGTAGTGACGAAAAATAACGATACGGGACTCATCCGAGGCCCCGTAATCGGAATGAGTACACTTTAAATCCTTTAACGAGTATCTATTGGAGGGCAAGTCTGGTGCCAGCAGCCGCGGTAATTCCAGCTCCAATAGCGTATATTAAAGTTGTTGCGGTTAAAAAGCTCGTAGTTGGATTTGTGTCCCACGCTGTTGGTTCACCGCCCGTCGGTGTTTAACTGGCATGTATCGTGGGACGTCCTGCCGGTGGGGCGAGCCGAAGGCGTGCGACCGCCCCGTGCGTGCTCGTGCGTCCCGAGGCGGACCCCGTTGAAATCCTACCAGGGTGCTCTTTATTGAGTGTCTCGGTGGGCCGGCACGTTTACTTTGAACAAATTAGAGTGCTTAAAGCAGGCAAGCCCGCCTGAATACTGTGTGCATGGAATAATGGAATAGGACCTCGGTTCTATTTTGTTGGTTTTCGGAACCCGAGGTAATGATTAATAGGGACAGGCGGGGGCATTCGTATTGCGACGTTAGAGGTGAAATTCTTGGATCGTCGCAAGACGAACAGAAGCGAAAGCATTTGCCAAGTATGTTTTCATTAATCAAGAACGAAAGTTAGAGGTTCGAAGGCGATCAGATACCGCCCTAGTTCTAACCATAAACGATGCCAGCCAGCGATCCGCCGCAGTTCCTCCGATGACTCGGCGGGCAGCCTCCGGGAAACCAAAGCTTTTGGGTTCCGGGGGAAGTATGGTTGCAAAGCTGAAACTTAAAGGAATTGACGGAAGGGCACCACCAGGAGTGGAGCCTGCGGCTTAATTTGACTCAACACGGGAAACCTCACCAGGCCCGGACACCGGAAGGATTGACAGATTGATAGCTCTTTCTTGATTCGGTGGGTGGTGGTGCATGGCCGTTCTTAGTTGGTGGAGCGATTTGTCTGGTTAATTCCGATAACGAACGAGACTCTAGCCTGCTAACTAGTCGCGTGACATCCTTCGTGCTGTCAGCGATTACTTTTCTTCTTAGAGGGACAGGCGGCTTCTAGCCGCACGAGATTGAGCAATAACAGGTCTGTGATGCCCTTAGATGTTCTGGGCCGCACGCGCGCTACACTGAAGGAATCAGCGTGTCTTCCTAGGCCGAAAGGTCGGGGTAACCCGCTGAACCTCCTTCGTGCTAGGGATTGGGGC
>NW_025727160.1:7500-10000 GCF_021461385.2 Schistocerca piceifrons | reverse complement strand
ACCTAACCCATGTCGTGCCTTAACCTAACCCACGTCGTGCCTTAACCTAACCCACGTTGTCGCCTAACGTAACCCACGTTGTCGCCTAAACCTGCTCTGTAATTGTTATACGACTCGTTCAATTAGTGTAGTGTTGCCCACCCGCAACCCTCGCAATATAGTTCGCTACTCGCACTCCCCGCTCCCCTGTGTATCGCTTCATGTTAAACACCTTGCAAGTCTTGCTCACTTTCCACATGCTCCTGCTGTACACTGTAATGTGGATGGCAGCAGGACGTACATGCCGCCCCTCCCCACGTCCCCACCTTGCCCCCTGCCTTCGCAAGCTGGTTGGTGAGAACTTTGCATGTTCAATGCCCTCCGCATGCGACGTACTCAGGCTACGTTGTGGTGCGGCCTGTGTCAACTGTCCGCTAATGTCGTACGCGTAAACCACAATCTGTACTGCACATTCGTCCTTATGTACTGAATGATACATCGTGGCACATGTGTGACCGTACAACGACTGCGCCCAAAAACGGCGGACCATACAGTGCAAATATTGTGCACGCAGCTACGTGTCGTCTCCCTATGAGAGCTGGATTGCAGTGTGGTACGCCATAGAGACGTGTGGGAGGAACGGACGCCGTGGATGGCGATCAGCATGAGCTGTCTGTTGATGTATTCGGACCTAGTCGTCTCTCCTCACACACCGTGATGGCATGGTGCACCGCGTTCCATATCTGCGACATGCTACAGAGGCCGGTTGACAGTCGTTCGAGCAATGGACATCGCATACGTACGGGGGCCACCTTCCACGTATTGTCTAGGCGTGCACATTTTGTTGCGTGTATGTGGGCAGACGTAGTGTGGCGTGACACCTGACACAGGCATGCAATAATCGTGGAAGTTGCAAATGGCGATGGACGCCTGCGTTTTCTGGTGAAGTTACGCAAATGAACAAATGGTAACCTGTTGTGGTGCGGTTGTTCTCGCTAGGGGTGAATCGGTGATGGCGACGATAGGTTGAGGTACTAACCGGTTGTTCCAGCGATACCCACCATGCCGACGAAACTGAACGGCATCTGGGTGTGAAGCGATACGCGGCGGTGGCTGGGTGGGACCGTCCCCGGCCGGTGAGGGGGCGCCTCCCGGCGTGCTGGCCGCGCGGTGCGTGGGCGCACGCGCTACAGCCGGCTGGTGGGGGCGGCCAGTGGCAGGCGCGCCGGCCGACGGACGCGGCAGGCGTCGCAGCTGCGCGCCGGCGCACCCTGCGCGCGGCGCCGTGCGGCCAAAGTAGGTCCTCGCGGGCCCGGTGCGAAGCGCGGTGGACATCTTCAGTGTGCTGGTCCGATTGAGGACTGTGTGCGTTGAGGATGCGCTGCCGCCCGGCGCTCGGCGCCGCGACGCCGTCTGCTGCTCGGTCGCCCCAGCGGTTCTCGCTGGTGGTTTGTATCGCAGCTGTGCGGATGTGTTGGCGCGTGCGCTGTGCTGGGAGAGTTCGCTTCGGCACCCAAGTGGGGCTTTTGTCCTTCTGTGGCGCTGGCGTTGGAGCTGCCGGTCACCGTAGGTGGCGCGTGTTGTCTCCCGCCGGCAATGCCACGACAGCACGCTCCCGGGCCTCTGTCGGCAGCGGCAAGCTCAGTTGGGAGCACGGGTGGTCGCACCGAAAGCGTCTACTCGCCTAACTCCGGGCGATTGCGCCTCTCTCGAACCCGACCAAGTACTTGGGACGGCGCTGCGCGCCGCCGGGACCTGAGAGGGTTTCGAGGTGTATTGTGCAGGGGAGCTCAGCCTCCTCCTGTTTGCAGAATGATTGAGCGGACGCTTGCGTGTTCGCGCGGGCCCCCGGGACACACTCCCGGGCGGCCGGCTGCTCAGCTCTAGTTGACGCAGCTCCCTGGTTGATCTGCCAGTAGTCATATGCTTGTCTCAAAGATTAAGCCATGCATGTCTCAGTACAAGCCGCATTAAGGTGAAACCGCGAATGGCTCATTAAATCAGTTATGGTTCCTTAGATCGTACCCACGTTACTTGGATAACTGTGGTAATTCTAGAGCTAATACATGCAAACAGAGTCCCGACCAGAGATGGAAGGGACGCTTTTATTAGATCAAAACCAATCGGTCGGCTCGTCCGGTCCGTTTGCCT
Organism: Schistocerca piceifrons; assembly: GCF_021461385.2. Classification (NCBI taxonomy): domain Eukaryota; kingdom Metazoa; phylum Arthropoda; class Insecta; order Orthoptera; family Acrididae; genus Schistocerca; species Schistocerca piceifrons. The sequence continues at coordinate 7,870 of NW_025727160.1, read as the reverse complement.
TGGTGACTCTGAATAACTTTGGGCTGATCGCACGGTCCTCGTACCGGCGACGCATCTTTCAAATGTCTGCCTTATCAACTGTCGATGGTAGGTTCTGCGCCTACCATGGTTGTAACGGGTAACGGGGAATCAGGGTTCGATTCCGGAGAGGGAGCCTGAGAAACGGCTACCACATCCAAGGAAGGCAGCAGGCGCGCAAATTACCCACTCCCGGCACGGGGAGGTAGTGACGAAAAATAACGATACGGGACTCATCCGAGGCCCCGTAATCGGAATGAGTACACTTTAAATCCTTTAACGAGTATCTATTGGAGGGCAAGTCTGGTGCCAGCAGCCGCGGTAATTCCAGCTCCAATAGCGTATATTAAAG
>NW_025727159.1:35000-37500 GCF_021461385.2 Schistocerca piceifrons | reverse complement strand
GTTATTTCCAATATGCGACATTCCCGCTGTCCGTATACATGAGCCGCGACCTGTACCACTTACGAGCGAGAGACGCGATCGCGTTGCTCACTGTACGGCGTCCGATACCGAGCCATCAGCATGTCGGTCCCCATGCGCGTTGCACTCGCACTCGCAGTCGCAAAAACGTGGGGCAAATATATTACGCGGAAGAGTTATAACAGACCGAGCCCCACTGCATGGGGGGAGTCTTTGTCACTAATGTACACAGATGGAACATTTTGGACTGGAACCAGATTACCCGTACACACGGCGCTGATTAGTAATCAATGCAGAGCCATCAAACTACAGCAAATATACACAACTGTCCGTATACATGCTGAAAGAGTCTGCCCAAAATGGGAACCACACGTCAGCCAGACACTCTGATCACGCACCACTCTCTGCTTCTAACAGGCGCACATACAATATGTAAGCACCAGCATGGAACAACATCCAGTGCATCTTCTCCGCCACATTACACAATCCACACTATCACAACCAGACCAGGAGGTCCGTGCGGAAAATACAATATCCCAGCCTTTCGACATCCACCATTGCGCAGACCAGGCACCAACACCCACACATGTCCTATACAACGGTGCACCCAACATCACAATAGTACCTCCTGTCACAGCGCACAAACAATGACATGAGTCAAAGACACAGGTCTCACACAAGCATAGAATTGGAGCGCCGCCTCTAATAAGCCAAAGGTGCATCCTGACGTGGACAAATCTGATCATGTCACAAGCATTCACTTACTATAATCACTATCAACGAACCTGCCGCCCCCGCCCCCCCCCCCCCCCCTACACCTTTCCGTACAACAACGTGTAACCTAACCTAACCTAACCTAACCTATGTTGTACCTTAACCTAACCTATGTTGTACCTTAACCTAACCTATGTTGTACCTTAACCTAACCTATGTTGTACCTTAACCTAACCTATGTTGTACCTTAACCTAACCTATGTTGTACCTTAACCTAACCTATGTTGTACCTTAACCTAACCCATGTTGTACCTTAACCTAACCCATGTTGTACCTTAACCTAACCCATGTTGTACCTTAACCTAACCCATGTTGTACCTTAACCTAACCCATGTTGTACCTCAACCTAACCCATGTTGTGCCTCAACCTAACCCATGTTGTGCCTCAACCTAACCCATGTTGTGCCTTAACCTAACCCATGTTGTGCCTCAACCTAACCCATGTTGTGCCTTAACCTAACCCATGTTGTGCCTTAACCTAACCCATGTTGTGCCTTAACCTAACCCATGTTGTGCCTTAACCTAACCCATGTTGTGCCTTAACCTAACCCATGTTGTGCCTTAACCTAACCCATGTTGTGCCTTAACCTAACCCATGTTGTGCCTTAACCTAACCCATGTTGTCGCCTTAACGTAACCCACGTTGTCGCCTAAACCTGCTCTGTAATTGTTATACGACTCGTTCAATTACTGTAGTGTTGCCCACCCGCAACCCTCGCAATATAGTTCGCTACTCGCACTGCCCGCACCCCTGTGTATCGCTTCATGTTAAACACCTTGCAAGTCTTGCTCACTTTCCACATGCTCCTGCTGTACACTGTAATGTGGATGGCAGCAGGACGTACATGCCGCCCCTCCCCACGTCCCCACCTTGCCCCCTGCCTTCGCAAGCTGGTTGGTGTGAGAAGTTTGCATGTTCAATGCCCTTCGCATGCGACGTACTCAGGCTACGTTGTGGTGCGGCCTGTGTCAACTGTCCGCTGATGTCGTACGCGTGAACCACAATCTGTACTGCACATTCGTCCTTATGTACTGAATGATACATCGTGGCACATGTGTGACCGCACAACGACTGCGCCCAAAAACGGCGGACCATACAGTGCAAATATTGTGCACGCAGCTACGTGTCGTCTCCCTATGAGAGCTGGATTGCAGTGTGGTACGCCATAGAGACGTGTGGGAGGAACGGACGCCGTGGATGGCGATCAGCATGAGCTGTCTGTTGATGTATTCGGACCTAGTCGTCTCTCCTCACACACCGTGATGGCATGGTGCACCGCGTTCCATATCTGCGACATGCTACAGAGGCCGGTTGACAGTCGTTCGAGCAATGGACATCGCATACGTACGGGGGCCACCTTCCACGTATTGTCTAGGCGTGCACATTTTGTTGCGTGTATGTGGGCAGACGTAGTGTGGCGTGACACCTGACACAGGCATGCAATAATCGTTGAAGTTGCAAATGGCGATGGACGCCTGCGTTTTCTGGTGAAGTTACGCAAATGAACAAATGGTAACCTGTTGTGGTGCGGTTGTTCTCGCTAGGGGTGAATCGGTGATGGCGACGATAGGTTGAGGTACTAACCGGTTGTTCCAGCGATACCCACCATGCCGACGAAACTGAACGGCATCTGGGTGTGAAGCGATACGCGGCGGTGGCTGGGTGGGACCGTCCCCGGCCGGTGAGGGGGCGCCTCCCGGCGTGCTG
>NW_025727159.1:22500-25000 GCF_021461385.2 Schistocerca piceifrons | reverse complement strand
GTTGTGCCTTAACCTAACCCATGTTGTGCCTTAACCTAACCCATGTTGTGCCTTAACCTAACCCATGTTGTGCCTTAACCTAACCCATGTTGTGCCTTAACCTAACCCATGTTGTCGCCTTAACGTAACCCACGTTGTCGCCTAAACCTGCTCTGTAATTGTTATACGACTCGTTCAATTACTGTAGTGTTGCCCACCCGCAACCCTCGCAATATAGTTCGCTACTCGCACTGCCCGCACCCCTGTGTATCGCTTCATGTTAAACACCTTGCAAGTCTTGCTCACTTTCCACATGCTCCTGCTGTACACTGTAATGTGGATGGCAGCAGGACGTACATGCCGCCCCTCCCCACGTCCCCACCTTGCCCCCTGCCTTCGCAAGCTGGTTGGTGAGAAGTTTGCATGTTCAATGCCCTTCGCATGCGACGTACTCAGGCTACGTTGTGGTGCGGCCTGTGTCAACTGTCCGCTGATGTCGTACGCGTGAACCACAATCTGTACTGCACATTCGTCCTTATGTACTGAATGATACATCGTGGCACATGTGTGACCGCACAACGACTGCGCCCAAAAACGGCGGACCATACAGTGCAAATATTGTGCACGCAGCTACGTGTCGTCTCCCTATGAGAGCTGGATTGCAGTGTGGTACGCCATAGAGACGTGTGGGAGGAACGGACGCCGTGGATGGCGATCAGCATGAGCTGTCTGTTGATGTATTCGGACCTAGTCGTCTCTCCTCACACACCGTGATGGCATGGTGCACCGCGTTCCATATCTGCGACATGCTACAGAGGCCGGTTGACAGTCGTTCGAGCAATGGACATCGCATACGTACGGGGGCCACCTTCCACGTATTGTCTAGGCGTGCACATTTTGTTGCGTGTATGTGGGCAGACGTAGTGTGGCGTGACACCTGACACAGGCATGCAATAATCGTTGAAGTTGCAAATGGCGATGGACGCCTGCGTTTTCTGGTGAAGTTACGCAAATGAACAAATGGTAACCTGTTGTGGTGCGGTTGTTCTCGCTAGGGGTGAATCGGTGATGGCGACGATAGGTTGAGGTACTAACCGGTTGTTCCAGCGATACCCACCATGCCGACGAAACTGAACGGCATCTGGGTGTGAAGCGATACGCGGCGGTGGCTGGGTGGGACCGTCCCCGGCCGGTGAGGGGGCGCCTCCCGGCGTGCTGGCCGCGCGGTGCGTGGGCGCACGCGCTACAGCCGGCTGGTGGGGGCGGCCAGTGGCAGGCGCGCCGGCCGACGGACGCGGCAGGCGTCGCAGCTGCGCGCCGGCGCACCCTGCGCGCGGCGCCGTGCGGCCAAAGTAGGTCCTCGCGGGCCCGGTGCGAAGCGCGGTGGACATCTTCAGTGTGCTGGTCCGATTGAGGACTGTGTGCGTTGAGGATGCGCCGCCGCCCGGCGCTCGGCGCCGCGACGCCGTCTGCTGCTCGGTCGCCCCAGCGGTTCTCGCTGGTGGTTTGTATCGCAGCTGTGCGGATGTGTTGGCGCGTGCGCTGTGCTGGGAGAGTTCGCTTCGGCACCCAAGTGGGGCTTTTGTCCTTCTGTGGCGCTGGCGTTGGAGCTGCCGGTCACCGTAGGTGGCGCGTGTTGTCTCCCGCCGGCAATGCCACGACAGCACGCTCCCGGGCCTCTGTCGGCAGCGGCAAGCTCAGTTGGGAGCACGGGTGGTCGCACCGAAAGCGTCTACTCGCCTAACTCCGGGCGATTGCGCCTCTCTCGAACCCGACCAAGTACTTGGGACGGCGCTGCGCGCCGCCGGGACCTGAGAGGGTTTCGAGGTGTATTGTGCAGGGGAGCTCAGCCTCCTCCTGTTTGCAGAATGATTGAGCGGACGCTTGCGTGTTCGCGCGGGCCCCCGGGACACACTCCCGGGCGGCCGGCTGCTCAGCTCTAGTTGACGCAGCTCCCTGGTTGATCCTGCCAGTAGTCATATGCTTGTCTCAAAGATTAAGCCATGCATGTCTCAGTACAAGCCGCATTAAGGTGAAACCGCGAATGGCTCATTAAATCAGTTATGGTTCCTTAGATCGTACCCACGTTACTTGGATAACTGTGGTAATTCTAGAGCTAATACATGCAAACAGAGTCCCGACCAGAGATGGAAGGGACGCTTTTATTAGATCAAAACCAATCGGTCGGCTCGTCCGGTCCGTTTGCCTTGGTGACTCTGAATAACTTTGGGCTGATCGCACGGTCCTCGTACCGGCGACGCATCTTTCAAATGTCTGCCTTATCAACTGTCGATGGTAGGTTCTGCGCCTACCATGGTTGTAACGGGTAACGGGGAATCAGGGTTCGATTCCGGAGAGGGAGCCTGAGAAACGGCTACCACATCCAAGGAAGGCAGCAGGCGCGCAAATTACCCACTCCCGGCACGGGGAGGTAGTGACGAAAAATAACGATACGGGACTCATCCGAGGCCCCGTAATCGGAATGAGTACACTTTAAATCCTTTAACGAGTATCTATTGGA
>NW_025727159.1:15000-17500 GCF_021461385.2 Schistocerca piceifrons | reverse complement strand
GCCAACCGGCCGTAACGAAAATGCGATAGTTTGTGTAGCTCCCTTTGCTTGCAGTGAGTGCCACCGCACTTTTACCACGAAGAACGGTCTCGGGGTCCATCGCCGCCGCCAACACCCTGCGGCCGCCAACGCTGAGATCGTGACGGAGAGGCATCGCGCGAGGTGGACGGAGGAAGAAGTCCTGTCGCTCGCCAAGGCAGAGGCCGAACTGTTCCTTGAGAGGGACGCCCGGTTCTTCTTTGTAAATCAAGAACTTACCAGGATGTTCCCCGACCGAACGCTTGAGGCAATCAAGTGCCGACGGCGGCAAGCTGCCCACAAGCAGCTTGTCCGCCAATTCATGGAGGCACTTGAGATCGGTCGGGGCGAAGAGCCGGCGTCCCGCCGTGGAGCAGCGAGCTCGCTGCCTGACGCGGGCGAGGCCGCTGCGCCGCCCGTCGACGCAGCCGAGGACTTCGCGGCCGACACCACCGGGCCGCCGCCGGAGGGGCCGACTGACGCCGCCATCTGGGAGCACCTGGCGGGGCTACCTGCTTCCGCCCAGCGTTTCTCTGCCCTGGATCGAGTCATTGGTCTGGGGCGGGGCACGCCGCCCGATGTCATCCTGGGCATGCTCCCGGATGCCCTTGCGTCGGTCGGGTCCAGGGGGGAGAGGTCGATCACCAGGACACAGCGGCCGCGCCAATCATCCAAGCGGCCGCCTGCCGCTCCGCCGCTGCAGAAGCGCAAGCGGCGCCGCTGGGAATACGCGCGCACACAGGACGCCTTCCGTAGGTCGCGTGCACGTTGCGTGCGCGGCTTGCTGGACGGCACCCTGCTGCAGCCGCCACCCGACATCCCCGGTCTGCTGGACTTCTGGGCGGACCTCTTCACGAAGAAGCCGATCTCCACCGCCGGCTTCATCCGTGACCGCCTTCTCCCGCACTCGGAGCCTGTCGCTCCTGAGTGCCTATGGGGGCCGGTCACACGTGAGGAGGTCGCTGCTGCCTTGCCGCCCAGGGGATCGGCAGCCGGGCCGGACGGCCTGACTCCAGCGGAGCTGCGGCGCCTGCCGCATGAAGTCCTGGTGAAACTCTTGAACCTCTTCCTCCTGGCCCGCGCCCTCCCCGAGCGTCTGCTTCGCGCCCGGACGTCACTTCTCCCCAAAACGGCTGCACCAACATCCCCCGCTGACTTTCGCCCCATTACGGTCTGCTCGGTGTTGGCGCGGACCTTTCACAAGGTTCTCGCGTCACGCCTGATGCGTGCATGTGCTGTGGACGAACGTCAGCGGGCATTCATCCCCCGGGATGGGATGTTGGAAAACACCTTCATCTTGGACACTGCTCTCACCGACGCAGTCCGCTCCTGTCGCTCTGTCTTTGTGGCATCGATCGACGTCTCTAAAGCGTTCGATTCGGTGGACCATGCTGCCCTCCGCCCCGTGCTGAGGGCTCATGGCCTGCCGGATTGCTTTATTGAGTACGTCGAAAGGTGTTACGAGGGTAGCACGACAGTGATAGCGGGCGGCGCCGACGTGGGCGTGCCCCTGCAGCCGGCTAGGGGTGTGCGTCAGGGTGACCCCCTCTCCCCCCTCCTTTTCAATTTTGCGGTGGACTATGTTTTGAGTCAACTTCCCTCCCACATCGGAGCTCGGATCCTTGGTCGCAGAGTTAACGCTGCGGCCTTCGCAGATGACGTCCTGCTTTTTGCATCGACCGCGAGGGGATTGCAGTCCCTCATCGACGCAGCCGTCGCAGCCCTCGCCCATCTGGGGCTGCAGATCAACGCCCGGAAGTGTTTCACCCTCGCCTTAGTCGCGTCTGGGCGCGACAAGAAGGTGAAGGTCGACGCCGACGTTACCTTCAAAGCGGGCAACGCCACCGTGCCCGCCCTACGTGTGGGTGAAACCTTCCGGTACCTGGGACTGCAATTCTCCACCGCGGGTCGCTGCGTTTTCAACCCACGACGCCACCTGGTGGAGCAGCTGGACGTCATCTCCCGAGCTCCGCTCAAGCCGCAACAGCGCCTCCACGCCCTCACCACCGTACTTCTGCCTGGCCTGTACCATGGGCTGGCCCTCAGCCGCACCCGAGTGGGTGCGTTGAAAGCGGCAGATGTGACCATCCGTGCCGCCGTCAGGAGATGGTTCCGCCTTCCGGCGGACACTCCCCTGGGCTACTTCCACGCTCCTGTAGCCCAGGGAGGCCTCGGCATCCCATCATGCCGATGGATGGGGCCAACACTTCGCCGGTCCCGTCTCCTGGCGCTGAAGAGGATTGGGCCAGCCGCCGACGGTGCAGGCCGGGACGAGGTGCAGCGTGAGATTGAGGCGCTGGAGCGGCATCTTATGTGGGAGGGCCACCTCCTCAAATCGTCGACGCAGGTTGGAGAGATGTGGGCCGCGCGCCTGCACGTTGCCTTTGACGGTGCGGCGCTGTCATCTTCCGCCGCCGTCAAGGGGCAACACCAGTGGGTCGCTGACACCAGTCGCCTGCTATCTGGGCGTAACTTCATCGAC
>NW_025727159.1:7500-10000 GCF_021461385.2 Schistocerca piceifrons | reverse complement strand
CTTCGCAAGCTGGTTGGTGAGAAGTTTGCATGTTCAATGCCCTTCGCATGCGACGTACTCAGGCTACGTTGTGGTGCGGCCTGTGTCAACTGTCCGCTGATGTCGTACGCGTGAACCACAATCTGTACTGCACATTCGTCCTTATGTACTGAATGATACATCGTGGCACATGTGTGACCGCACAACGACTGCGCCCAAAAACGGCGGACCATACAGTGCAAATATTGTGCACGCAGCTACGTGTCGTCTCCCTATGAGAGCTGGATTGCAGTGTGGTACGCCATAGAGACGTGTGGGAGGAACGGACGCCGTGGATGGCGATCAGCATGAGCTGTCTGTTGATGTATTCGGACCTAGTCGTCTCTCCTCACACACCGTGATGGCATGGTGCACCGCGTTCCATATCTGCGACATGCTACAGAGGCCGGTTGACAGTCGTTCGAGCAATGGACATCGCATACGTACGGGGGCCACCTTCCACGTATTGTCTAGGCGTGCACATTTTGTTGCGTGTATGTGGGCAGACGTAGTGTGGCGTGACACCTGACACAGGCATGCAATAATCGTTGAAGTTGCAAATGGCGATGGACGCCTGCGTTTTCTGGTGAAGTTACGCAAATGAACAAATGGTAACCTGTTGTGGTGCGGTTGTTCTCGCTAGGGGTGAATCGGTGATGGCGACGATAGGTTGAGGTACTAACCGGTTGTTCCAGCGATACCCACCATGCCGACGAAACTGAACGGCATCTGGGTGTGAAGCGATACGCGGCGGTGGCTGGGTGGGACCGTCCCCGGCCGGTGAGGGGGCGCCTCCCGGCGTGCTGGCCGCGCGGTGCGTGGGCGCACGCGCTACAGCCGGCTGGTGGGGGCGGCCAGTGGCAGGCGCGCCGGCCGACGGACGCGGCAGGCGTCGCAGCTGCGCGCCGGCGCACCCTGCGCGCGGCGCCGTGCGGCCAAAGTAGGTCCTCGCGGGCCCGGTGCGAAGCGCGGTGGACATCTTCAGTGTGCTGGTCCGATTGAGGACTGTGTGCGTTGAGGATGCGCCGCCGCCCGGCGCTCGGCGCCGCGACGCCGTCTGCTGCTCGGTCGCCCCAGCGGTTCTCGCTGGTGGTTTGTATCGCAGCTGTGCGGATGTGTTGGCGCGTGCGCTGTGCTGGGAGAGTTCGCTTCGGCACCCAAGTGGGGCTTTTGTCCTTCTGTGGCGCTGGCGTTGGAGCTGCCGGTCACCGTAGGTGGCGCGTGTTGTCTCCCGCCGGCAATGCCACGACAGCACGCTCCCGGGCCTCTGTCGGCAGCGGCAAGCTCAGTTGGGAGCACGGGTGGTCGCACCGAAAGCGTCTACTCGCCTAACTCCGGGCGATTGCGCCTCTCTCGAACCCGACCAAGTACTTGGGACGGCGCTGCGCGCCGCCGGGACCTGAGAGGGTTTCGAGGTGTATTGTGCAGGGGAGCTCAGCCTCCTCCTGTTTGCAGAATGATTGAGCGGACGCTTGCGTGTTCGCGCGGGCCCCCGGGACACACTCCCGGGCGGCCGGCTGCTCAGCTCTAGTTGACGCAGCTCCCTGGTTGATCCTGCCAGTAGTCATATGCTTGTCTCAAAGATTAAGCCATGCATGTCTCAGTACAAGCCGCATTAAGGTGAAACCGCGAATGGCTCATTAAATCAGTTATGGTTCCTTAGATCGTACCCACGTTACTTGGATAACTGTGGTAATTCTAGAGCTAATACATGCAAACAGAGTCCCGACCAGAGATGGAAGGGACGCTTTTATTAGATCAAAACCAATCGGTCGGCTCGTCCGGTCCGTTTGCCTTGGTGACTCTGAATAACTTTGGGCTGATCGCACGGTCCTCGTACCGGCGACGCATCTTTCAAATGTCTGCCTTATCAACTGTCGATGGTAGGTTCTGCGCCTACCATGGTTGTAACGGGTAACGGGGAATCAGGGTTCGATTCCGGAGAGGGAGCCTGAGAAACGGCTACCACATCCAAGGAAGGCAGCAGGCGCGCAAATTACCCACTCCCGGCACGGGGAGGTAGTGACGAAAAATAACGATACGGGACTCATCCGAGGCCCCGTAATCGGAATGAGTACACTTTAAATCCTTTAACGAGTATCTATTGGAGGGCAAGTCTGGTGCCAGCAGCCGCGGTAATTCCAGCTCCAATAGCGTATATTAAAGTTGTTGCGGTTAAAAAGCTCGTAGTTGGATTTGTGTCCCACGCTGTTGGTTCACCGCCCGTCGGTGTTTAACTGGCATGTATCGTGGGACGTCCTGCCGGTGGGGCGAGCTGAAGGCGTGCGACCGCCTCGTGCGTGCTCGTGCGTCCCGAGGCGGACCCCGTTGAAATCCTACCAGGGTGCTCTTTATTGAGTGTCTCGGTGGGCCGGCACGTTTACTTTGAACAAATTAGAGTGCTTAAAGCAGGCAAGCCCGCCTGAATACTGTGTGCATGGAATAATGGAATAGGACCTCGGTTCTATTTTGTTGGTTTTCG
>NW_025727158.1:27500-32500 GCF_021461385.2 Schistocerca piceifrons | reverse complement strand
GGACACAAATCCAACTACGAGCTTTTTAACCGCAACAACTTTAATATACGCTATTGGAGCTGGAATTACCGCGGCTGCTGGCACCAGACTTGCCCTCCAATAGATACTCGTTAAAGGATTTAAAGTGTACTCATTCCGATTACGGGGCCTCGGATGAGTCCCGTATCGTTATTTTTCGTCACTACCTCCCCGTGCCGGGAGTGGGTAATTTGCGCGCCTGCTGCCTTCCTTGGATGTGGTAGCCGTTTCTCAGGCTCCCTCTCCGGAATCGAACCCTGATTCCCCGTTACCCGTTACAACCATGGTAGGCGCAGAACCTACCATCGACAGTTGATAAGGCAGACATTTGAAAGATGCGTCGCCGGTACGAGGACCGTGCGATCAGCCCAAAGTTATTCAGAGTCACCAAGGCAAACGGACCGGACGAGCCGACCGATTGGTTTTGATCTAATAAAAGCGTCCCTTCCATCTCTGGTCGGGACTCTGTTTGCATGTATTAGCTCTAGAATTACCACAGTTATCCAAGTAACGTGGGTACGATCTAAGGAACCATAACTGATTTAATGAGCCATTCGCGGTTTCACCTTAATGCGGCTTGTACTGAGACATGCATGGCTTAATCTTTGAGACAAGCATATGACTACTGGCAGGATCAACCAGGGAGCTGCGTCAACTAGAGCTGAGCAGCCGGCCGCCCGGGAGTGTGTCCCGGGGGCCCGCGCGAACACGCAAGCGTCCGCTCAATCATTCTGCAAACAGGAGGAGGCTGAGCTCCCCTGCACAATACACCTCGAAACCCTCTCAGGTCCCGGCGGCGCGCAGCGCCGTCCCAAGTACTTGGTCGGGTTCGAGAGAGGCGCAATCGCCCGGAGTTAGGCGAGTAGACGCTTTCGGTGCGACCACCCGTGCTCCCAACTGAGCTTGCCGCTGCCGACAGAGGCCCGGGAGCGTGCTGTCGTGGCATTGCCGGCGGGAGACAACACGCGCCACCTACGGTGACCGGCAGCTCCAACGCCAGCGCCACAGAAGGACAAAAGCCCCACTTGGGTGCCGAAGCGAACTCTCCCAGCACAGCGCACACGCCAACACATCCGCACAGCTGCGATACAAACCACCAGCGAGAACCGCTGGGGCGACCGAGCAGCAGACGGCGTCGCGGCGCCGAGCGCCGGGCGGCGGCGCATCCTCAACGCACACAGTCCTCAATCGGACCAGCACACTGCAGATGTCCACCGCGCTTCGCACCGGGCCCGCGAGGACCTACTTTGGCCGCACGGCGCCGCGCGCAGGGTGCGCCGGCGCGCAGCTGCGACGCCTGCCGCGTCCGTCGGCCGGCGCGCCTGCCACTGGCCGCCCCCACCAGCCGGCTGTAGCGCGTGCGCCCACGCACCGCGCGGCCAGCACGCCGGGAGGCGCCCCCTCACCGGCCGGGGACGGTCCCACCCAGCCACCGCCGCGTATCGCTTCACACCCAGATGCCGTTCAGTTTCGTCGGCATGGTGGGTATCGCTGGAACAACCGGTTAGTACCTCAACCTATCGTCGCCATCACCGATTCACCCCTAGCGAGAACAACCGCACCACAACGGGTTACCATTTCTTCATTTGCGTAACTTCACCAGAAAACGTAGGCGTCCATCGCCATTTGCAACTTCAACCATTATTGCATGCCTGTGTCAGGTGTCACGCCACACTACGTCTGCCCACATACACGCAACAAAATGTGCACGCCTAGACAATACGTGGAAGGTGGCCCCCGTACGTATGCGATGTCCATTGCTCGAACGACTGTCAACCGGCTTCTGTAGCATGTCGCAGATATGGAACGCGCTGCACCATGCCATCACGGTGTGTGAGGAGAGAGACGACTAGGTCCGAATACATCAACAGACAGCTCATGCTGATCGCCATCCACGGCGTCCGTTCCTCCCACACGTCTCTATGGCGTACCACACTGCAATCCAGCTCTCATAGGGAGACGACACGTAGCTGCGTGCACAATATTTGCACTGTATGGTCCGCCGTTTTTGGGCGCAGTCGTTGTACGGTCACACATGTGCCACGATGTATCATTCAGTACATAAGGACGAATGTGCAGTACAGATTGTGGTTCACGCGTACGACATCAGCGGACAGTTGACACAGGCCGCACCACAACGTAGCCTGCGTACGTCGCATGCGAAGGGCATTGAACATGCAAACTTGTCACCAACCACCTTGCGAAGGCAGGGGGCAAGGTGGGGACGTGGGGAGAGGTGGGGGGGGGGGGGGGCGGCATGTACGCCCTGCTGCCATCCACATTACAGTGTACAGCAGGAGCATGTGGAAAGTCAGCAAGACTTGCAAGGTGTTTAACATGAAGCGATACACAGGGGAGCGGGCAGTGCGAGTAGCGAACTATATTGCGAGGGTTGCGGGTGGGCAACACTACACTAATTGAACGAGTCGTATAACAATTACAGAGCAGGTTTAGGCGACAACGTGGGTTACGATAGGCGACAACGTGGGTTACGTTAGGGGACAACGTGGGTTACGTTAGGGGACAACGTGGGTTACGTTAGGGGACAACGTGGGTTACGTTAGGGGACAACGTGGGTTACGTTAGGGGACAACGTGGGTTACGTTAGGGGACAACGTGGGTTACGTTAGGGGACAACGTGGGTTAGGTTAAGGCACAACATGGGTTAGGTTAAGGCACAACATGGGTTAGGTTAAGGCACAACATGGGTTAGGTTAAGGCACAACATGGGTTAGGTTAAGGCACAACATGGGTTAGGTTACGGCACAACATGGGTTAGGTTAAGGCACAACATGGGTTAGGTTAGGGGACAACATGGGTTAGGTTAGGGGACAACATGGGTTAGGTTAAGGCACAACATGGGTTAGGTTAAGGCACAACATGGGTTAGGTTAGGGGACAACATGGGTTAGGTTAGGGCACAACATGGGTTAGGTTAGGGGACAACATGGGTTAGGTTAGGGGACAACATGGGTTAGGTTAGGGGACAACATGGGTTAGGTTAGGGGACAACATGGGTTAGGTTAGGGGACAACATGGGTTAGGTTAGGGGACAACATGGGTTAGGTTAGGGGACAACATGGGTTAGGTTAGGGGACAACATGGGTTAGGTTAAGGCACAACATGGGTTAGGTTAGGGGACAACATGGGTTAGGTTAGGGGACAACATGGGTTAGGTTAGGGGACAACATGGGTTAGGTTAGGGGACAACATGGGTTAGGTTAGGGGACAACATGGGTTAGGTTAAGGCACAACATGGGTTAGGTTAGGGCACAACATGGGTTAGGTTAGGGCACAACATGGGTTAGGTTAGGGCACAACATGGGTTAGGTTAGGGGACAACATGGGTTAGGTTAGGGGACAACATGGGTTAGGTTAGGGGACAACATGGGTTAGGTTAGGGGACAACATGGGTTAGGTTAGGGGACAACATGGGTTAGGTTAGGGGACAACATGGGTTAGGTTAGGGGACAACATGGGTTAGGTTAGGGGACAACATGGGTTAGGTTAGGGGACAACATGGGTTAGGTTAGGGGACAACATGGGTTAGGTTAAGGCACAACATGGGTTAGGTTAAGGCACAACATGGGTTAGGTTAGGGGACAACATGGGTTAGGTTAGGGGACAACATGGGTTAGGTTAGGGGACAACATGGGTTAGGTTAAGGCACAACATGGGTTAGGTTAGGGGACAACATGGGTTAGGTTAAGGCACAACATGGGTTAGGTTAGGGGACAACATGGGTTAGGTTAGGGGACAACATGGGTTAGGTTAAGGCACAACATGGGTTAGGTTAAGGCACAACATGGGTTAGGTTAAGGCACAACATGGGTTAGGTTAGGGGACAACATGGGTTAGGTTAGGGGACAACTTGGGTTAGGTTAGGGGACAACATGGGTTAGGTTAAGGCACAACATGGGTTAGGTTAAGGCACAACATGGGTTAGGTTAGGGGACAACATGGGTTAGGTTAGGGGACAACATGGGTTAGGTTAGGGGACAACATGGGTTAGGTTAAGGCACAACATGGGTTAGGTTAGGGGACAACATGGGTTAGGTTAAGGCACAACATGGGTTAGGTTAGGGGACAACATGGGTTAGGTTAGGGGACAACATGGGTTAGGTTAAGGCACAACATGGGTTAGGTTAAGGCACAACATGGGTTAGGTTAAGGGACAACATGGGTTAGGTTAGGGGACAACTTGGGTTAGGTTAGGGGACAACATGGGTTAGGTTAAGGCACAACATGGGTTAGGTTAAGGCACAACATGGGTTAGGTTAAGGTACAACATGGGTTAGGTTAAGGTACAACATGGGTTAGGTTAGGTTACACGTTGTTGTAAGGAAAGGTGTGGGGGGGGGGGGGGGGGGCGGGGCGGCAGGTTCGTTGATAGTGATTATAGTAAGTGAATGCTTGTGACATGATGAGATTTGTCACGTCAGGATGCACCTTTGGCTTATTAGAGGCGGCGCTCCAATTCTATGCTTGTGTCAGACCTGTGTCTTTGACTCATGTCATTGTTTGTGCGCTGTGACAGGAGGTACTATTGTGATGTTGGGTGCACCGTTGTATAGGACATGTGTGGGTGTTGGTGCCTTATCTGCGCAATGGTGGATGTCGAAAGGGTGGGATATTCTATTTTCCGCATGGACCTCCTGGTCTGGTTGTGATAGTGTGGATTGTGTAATGTGGCGGAGAGGATGCACTGGATGTTGTTCCATGCTGGTGCTTACATATTGTATGTGCGCCTGTTAGAAGCAGAGAGTGGTGCGTGATCAGAGTGTCTGGCTGACGTGTGGTTCCCATTGTGGGCAGACTCTTTCAGCATGTATACGGACAGTTGTATATATTTTCTGTAGTTTGATGGCTCTGCATTGATTACTAATCAGCGCCGTGTGTACGGGTAATCTGGTTCCAGTCCACAATGTTCTATCTGTGTACATTAGTGACAAAGACTCCCCCCATGCAGTGGGGCTCGGTCTG
>NW_025727158.1:15000-22500 GCF_021461385.2 Schistocerca piceifrons | reverse complement strand
GGCGGCCGGCCCCATCTGCCGAGGGCGGAGGCCAGTGGCCGGATGGGCGTGAATCTCACCCGTTCGACCTTTCGGACTTCTCACGTTTACCCCAGAACGGTTTCACGTACTTTTGAACTCTCTCTTCAAAGTTCTTTTCAACTTTCCCTCACGGTACTTGTTCGCTATCGGTCTCGTGGTCATATTTAGTCTCAGATGGAGTTTACCACCCACTTGGAGCTGCACTCTCAAGCAACCCGACTCGAAGGAGAGGTCCCGCCGACGCTCGCACCGGCCGCTACGGGCCTGGCACCCTCTACGGGCCGTGGCCTCATTCAAGTTGGACTTGGGCTCGGCGCGAGGCGTCGGGGTAGTGGACCCTCCCAAACACCACATGCCACGACAGGCGGCAGCCTGCGGGGTTCGGTGCTGGACTCTTCCCTGTTCGCTCGCCGCTACTGGGGGAATCCTTGTTAGTTTCTTTTCCTCCGCTTAGTAATATGCTTAAATTCAGCGGGTAGTCTCGCCTGCTCTGAGGTCGTTGTACGAGGTGTCGCACGCCACACCGCCAGCCGGCTGTGCACGCTACCGAGAAAGTACCGGTATGCGAACCGCCAGGCGACGGGCGCGCATCGCACGTTTGAGGAGACGCGGCCGGCCCCACAGGCGGCCGCGACACTCCCAGGTCTGCGAAGCGGGGCAAACGCCGCGCGCTTCAGTATACGTAGCCGACCCTCAGCCAGACGTGGCCCGGGAACGGAATCCATGGACCGCAATGTGCGTTCGAAACGTCGATGTTCATGTGTCCTGCAGTTCACATGTCGACGCGCAATTTGCTGCGTTCTTCATCGACCCACGAGCCGAGTGATCCACCGTCCTGGGTGATCTTTTCTCAAGTTTCCGCCGTCTCTTTCGAGACGGTCGCATAGGCGGGAGTGAGGCGTGTGGCGGCCCCTGTTCCAGCGTTCTGTGTCCAACGGCCTCACGGCCGACGGGCGTCGTACGGCTCCACACCGGAGCGGACAGGCACTCGGGCGAAAGTCATTCAAAACCGGCGCCAGGCGCCAGGTGCCGCAGGCCAGCCGCTCCAGCGCTTCAGCGCTCGTACCACACAACATTGCCGCTAGTTTTGAGAGGCACGCGTGGTTCCGCACGCGGCGCACGGCTACTGCGAGCCGTACAGGTAGCGTGTTGCGCGACACGACACGCACATCGAAAGACATGCAGTCTAGTCGGTAATGATCCTTCCGCAGGTTCACCTACGGAAACCTTGTTACGACTTTTACTTCCTCTAAATGATCAAGTTTGGTCATCTTTCCGGTAGCATCGGCAACGACAGAGTCAATGCCGCGTACCAGTCCGAAGACCTCACTAAATCATTCAATCGGTAGTAGCGACGGGCGGTGTGTACAAAGGGCAGGGACGTAATCAACGCGAGCTTATGACTCGCGCTTACTGGGAATTCCTCGTTCATGGGGAACAATTGCAAGCCCCAATCCCTAGCACGAAGGAGGTTCAGCGGGTTACCCCGACCTTTCGGCCTAGGAAGACACGCTGATTCCTTCAGTGTAGCGCGCGTGCGGCCCAGAACATCTAAGGGCATCACAGACCTGTTATTGCTCAATCTCGTGCGGCTAGAAGCCGCCTGTCCCTCTAAGAAGAAAAGTAATCGCTGACAGCACGAAGGATGTCACGCGACTAGTTAGCAGGCTAGAGTCTCGTTCGTTATCGGAATTAACCAGACAAATCGCTCCACCAACTAAGAACGGCCATGCACCACCACCCACCGAATCAAGAAAGAGCTATCAATCTGTCAATCCTTCCGGTGTCCGGGCCTGGTGAGGTTTCCCGTGTTGAGTCAAATTAAGCCGCAGGCTCCACTCCTGGTGGTGCCCTTCCGTCAATTCCTTTAAGTTTCAGCTTTGCAACCATACTTCCCCCGGAACCCAAAAGCTTTGGTTTCCCGGAGGCTGCCCGCCGAGTCATCGGAGGAACTGCGGCGGATCGCTGGCTGGCATCGTTTATGGTTAGAACTAGGGCGGTATCTGATCGCCTTCGAACCTCTAACTTTCGTTCTTGATTAATGAAAACATACTTGGCAAATGCTTTCGCTTCTGTTCGTCTTGCGACGATCCAAGAATTTCACCTCTAACGTCGCAATACGAATGCCCCCGCCTGTCCCTATTAATCATTACCTCGGGTTCCGAAAACCAACAAAATAGAACCGAGGTCCTATTCCATTATTCCATGCACACAGTATTCAGGCGGGCTTGCCTGCTTTAAGCACTCTAATTTGTTCAAAGTAAACGTGCCGGCCCACCGAGACACTCAATAAAGAGCACCCTGGTAGGATTTCAACGGGGTCCGCCTCGGGACGCACGAGCACGCACGGGGCGGTCGCACGCCTTCGGCTCGCCCCACCGGCAGGACGTCCCACGATACATGCCAGTTAAACACCGACGGGCGGTGAACCAACAGCGTGGGACACAAATCCAACTACGAGCTTTTTAACCGCAACAACTTTAATATACGCTATTGGAGCTGGAATTACCGCGGCTGCTGGCACCAGACTTGCCCTCCAATAGATACTCGTTAAAGGATTTAAAGTGTACTCATTCCGATTACGGGGCCTCGGATGAGTCCCGTATCGTTATTTTTCGTCACTACCTCCCCGTGCCGGGAGTGGGTAATTTGCGCGCCTGCTGCCTTCCTTGGATGTGGTAGCCGTTTCTCAGGCTCCCTCTCCGGAATCGAACCCTGATTCCCCGTTACCCGTTACAACCATGGTAGGCGCAGAACCTACCATCGACAGTTGATAAGGCAGACATTTGAAAGATGCGTCGCCGGTACGAGGACCGTGCGATCAGCCCAAAGTTATTCAGAGTCACCAAGGCAAACGGACCGGACGAGCCGACCGATTGGTTTTGATCTAATAAAAGCGTCCCTTCCATCTCTGGTCGGGACTCTGTTTGCATGTATTAGCTCTAGAATTACCACAGTTATCCAAGTAACGTGGGTACGATCTAAGGAACCATAACTGATTTAATGAGCCATTCGCGGTTTCACCTTAATGCGGCTTGTACTGAGACATGCATGGCTTAATCTTTGAGACAAGCATATGACTACTGGCAGGATCAACCAGGGAGCTGCGTCAACTAGAGCTGAGCAGCCGGCCGCCCGGGAGTGTGTCCCGGGGGCCCGCGCGAACACGCAAGCGTCCGCTCAATCATTCTGCAAACAGGAGGAGGCTGAGCTCCCCTGCACAATACACCTCGAAACCCTCTCAGGTCCCGGCGGCGCGCAGCGCCGTCCCAAGTACTTGGTCGGGTTCGAGAGAGGCGCAATCGCCCGGAGTTAGGCGAGTAGACGCTTTCGGTGCGACCACCCGTGCTCCCAACTGAGCTTGCCGCTGCCGACAGAGGCCCGGGAGCGTGCTGTCGTGGCATTGCCGGCGGGAGACAACACGCGCCACCTACGGTGACCGGCAGCTCCAACGCCAGCGCCACAGAAGGACAAAAGCCCCACTTGGGTGCCGAAGCGAACTCTCCCAGCACAGCGCACACGCCAACACATCCGCACAGCTGCGATACAAACCACCAGCGAGAACCGCTGGGGCGACCGAGCAGCAGACGGCGTCGCGGCGCCGAGCGCCGGGCGGCGGCGCATCCTCAACGCACACAGTCCTCAATCGGACCAGCACACTGCAGATGTCCACCGCGCTTCGCACCGGGCCCGCGAGGACCTACTTTGGCCGCACGGCGCCGCGCGCAGGGTGCGCCGGCGCGCAGCTGCGACGCCTGCCGCGTCCGTCGGCCGGCGCGCCTGCCACTGGCCGCCCCCACCAGCCGGCTGTAGCGCGTGCGCCCACGCACCGCGCGGCCAGCACGCCGGGAGGCGCCCCCTCACCGGCCGGGGACGGTCCCACCCAGCCACCGCCGCGTATCGCTTCACACCCAGATGCCGTTCAGTTTCGTCGGCATGGTGGGTATCGCTGGAACAACCGGTTAGTACCTCAACCTATCGTCGCCATCACCGATTCACCCCTAGCGAGAACAACCGCACCACAACGGGTTACCATTTCTTCATTTGCGTAACTTCACCAGAAAACGTAGGCGTCCATCGCCATTTGCAACTTCAACCATTATTGCATGCCTGTGTCAGGTGTCACGCCACACTACGTCTGCCCACATACACGCAACAAAATGTGCACGCCTAGACAATACGTGGAAGGTGGCCCCCGTACGTATGCGATGTCCATTGCTCGAACGACTGTCAACCGGCTTCTGTAGCATGTCGCAGATATGGAACGCGCTGCACCATGCCATCACGGTGTGTGAGGAGAGACGACTAGGTCCGAATACATCAACAGACAGCTCATGCTGATCGCCATCCACGGCGTCCGTTCCTCCCACACGTCTCTATGGCGTACCACACTGCAATCCAGCTCTCATAGGGAGACGACACGTAGCTGCGTGCACAATATTTGCACTGTATGGTCCGCCGTTTTTGGGCGCAGTCGTTGTACGGTCACACATGTGCCACGATGTATCATTCAGTACATAAGGACGAATGTGCAGTACAGATTGTGGTTCACGCGTACGACATCAGCGGACAGTTGACACAGGCCGCACCACAACGTAGCCTGCGTACGTCGCATGCGAAGGGCATTGAACATGCAAACTTGTCACCAACCACCTTGCGAAGGCAGGGGGCAAGGTGGGGACGTGGGGAGAGGTGGGGGGGGGGGGGGGCGGCATGTACGCCCTGCTGCCATCCACATTACAGTGTACAGCAGGAGCATGTGGAAAGTCAGCAAGACTTGCAAGGTGTTTAACATGAAGCGATACACAGGGGAGCGGGCAGTGCGAGTAGCGAACTATATTGCGAGGGTTGCGGGTGGGCAACACTACACTAATTGAACGAGTCGTATAACAATTACAGAGCAGGTTTAGGCGACAACGTGGGTTACGATAGGCGACAACGTGGGTTACGTTAGGGGACAACGTGGGTTACGTTAGGGGACAACGTGGGTTACGTTAGGGGACAACGTGGGTTACGTTAGGGGACAACGTGGGTTACGTTAGGGGACAACGTGGGTTACGTTAGGGGACAACGTGGGTTACGTTAGGGGACAACGTGGGTTAGGTTAAGGCACAACATGGGTTAGGTTAAGGCACAACATGGGTTAGGTTAAGGCACAACATGGGTTAGGTTAAGGCACAACATGGGTTAGGTTACGGCACAACATGGGTTAGGTTAAGGCACAACATGGGTTAGGTTAGGGGACAACATGGGTTAGGTTAGGGGACAACATGGGTTAGGTTAAGGCACAACATGGGTTAGGTTAAGGCACAACATGGGTTAGGTTAGGGGACAACATGGGTTAGGTTAGGGCACAACATGGGTTAGGTTAGGGGACAACATGGGTTAGGTTAGGGGACAACATGGGTTAGGTTAGGGGACAACATGGGTTAGGTTAGGGGACAACATGGGTTAGGTTAGGGGACAACATGGGTTAGGTTAGGGGACAACATGGGTTAGGTTAGGGGACAACATGGGTTAGGTTAGGGGACAACATGGGTTAGGTTAAGGCACAACATGGGTTAGGTTAGGGGACAACATGGGTTAGGTTAGGGGACAACATGGGTTAGGTTAGGGGACAACATGGGTTAGGTTAGGGGACAACATGGGTTAGGTTAGGGGACAACATGGGTTAGGTTAAGGCACAACATGGGTTAGGTTAGGGCACAACATGGGTTAGGTTAGGGCACAACATGGGTTAGGTTAGGGCACAACATGGGTTAGGTTAGGGGACAACATGGGTTAGGTTAGGGGACAACATGGGTTAGGTTAGGGGACAACATGGGTTAGGTTAGGGGACAACATGGGTTAGGTTAGGGGACAACATGGGTTAGGTTAGGGGACAACATGGGTTAGGTTAGGGGACAACATGGGTTAGGTTAGGGGACAACATGGGTTAGGTTAGGGGACAACATGGGTTAGGTTAGGGGACAACATGGGTTAGGTTAAGGCACAACATGGGTTAGGTTAAGGCACAACATGGGTTAGGTTAGGGGACAACATGGGTTAGGTTAGGGGACAACATGGGTTAGGTTAGGGGACAACATGGGTTAGGTTAAGGCACAACATGGGTTAGGTTAGGGGACAACATGGGTTAGGTTAAGGCACAACATGGGTTAGGTTAGGGGACAACATGGGTTAGGTTAGGGGACAACATGGGTTAGGTTAAGGCACAACATGGGTTAGGTTAAGGCACAACATGGGTTAGGTTAAGGCACAACATGGGTTAGGTTAGGGGACAACATGGGTTAGGTTAGGGGACAACTTGGGTTAGGTTAGGGGACAACATGGGTTAGGTTAAGGCACAACATGGGTTAGGTTAAGGCACAACATGGGTTAGGTTAGGGGACAACATGGGTTAGGTTAGGGGACAACATGGGTTAGGTTAGGGGACAACATGGGTTAGGTTAAGGCACAACATGGGTTAGGTTAGGGGACAACATGGGTTAGGTTAAGGCACAACATGGGTTAGGTTAGGGGACAACATGGGTTAGGTTAGGGGACAACATGGGTTAGGTTAAGGCACAACATGGGTTAGGTTAAGGCACAACATGGGTTAGGTTAAGGGACAACATGGGTTAGGTTAGGGGACAACTTGGGTTAGGTTAGGGGACAACATGGGTTAGGTTAAGGCACAACATGGGTTAGGTTAAGGCACAACATGGGTTAGGTTAAGGTACAACATGGGTTAGGTTAAGGTACAACATGGGTTAGGTTAGGTTACACGTTGTTGTAAGGAAAGGTGTGGGGGGGGGGGGGGGGGCGGGGCGGCAGGTTCGTTGATAGTGATTATAGTAAGTGAATGCTTGTGACATGATGAGATTTGTCACGTCAGGATGCACCTTTGGCTTATTAGAGGCGGCGCTCCAATTCTATGCTTGTGTCAGACCTGTGTCTTTGACTCATGTCATTGTTTGTGCGCTGTGACAGGATGGTACTATTGTGATGTTGGGTGCACCGTTGTATAGGACATGTGTGGGTGTTGGTGCCTTATCTGCGCAATGGTGGATGTCGAAAGGGTGGGATATTCTATTTTCCGCATGGACCTCCTGGTCTGGTTGTGATAGTGTGGATTGTGTAATGTGGCGGAGAGGATGCACTGGATGTTGTTCCATGCTGGTGCTTACATATTGTATGTGCGCCTGTTAGAAGCAGAGAGTGGTGCGTGATCAGAGTGTCTGGCTGACGTGTGGTTCCCATTGTGGGCAGACTCTTTCAGCATGTATACGGACAGTTGTATATATTTTCTGTAGTTTGATGGCTCTGCATTGATTACTAATCAGCGCCGTGTGTACGGGTAATCTGGTTCCAGTCCACAATGTTCTATCTGTGTACATTAGTGACAAAGACTCCCCCCATGCAGTGGGGCTCGGTCTGTTATAACTCTTCCGCGTAATATATTTGCCCCACGTTTTTGCGAGTGCGAGTGCGAGTGCAACG
>NW_025727158.1:2500-7500 GCF_021461385.2 Schistocerca piceifrons | reverse complement strand
GATACTCGTTAAAGGATTTAAAGTGTACTCATTCCGATTACGGGGCCTCGGATGAGTCCCGTATCGTTATTTTTCGTCACTACCTCCCCGTGCCGGGAGTGGGTAATTTGCGCGCCTGCTGCCTTCCTTGGATGTGGTAGCCGTTTCTCAGGCTCCCTCTCCGGAATCGAACCCTGATTCCCCGTTACCCGTTACAACCATGGTAGGCGCAGAACCTACCATCGACAGTTGATAAGGCAGACATTTGAAAGATGCGTCGCCGGTACGAGGACCGTGCGATCAGCCCAAAGTTATTCAGAGTCACCAAGGCAAACGGACCGGACGAGCCGACCGATTGGTTTTGATCTAATAAAAGCGTCCCTTCCATCTCTGGTCGGGACTCTGTTTGCATGTATTAGCTCTAGAATTACCACAGTTATCCAAGTAACGTGGGTACGATCTAAGGAACCATAACTGATTTAATGAGCCATTCGCGGTTTCACCTTAATGCGGCTTGTACTGAGACATGCATGGCTTAATCTTTGAGACAAGCATATGACTACTGGCAGGATCAACCAGGGAGCTGCGTCAACTAGAGCTGAGCAGCCGGCCGCCCGGGAGTGTGTCCCGGGGGCCCGCGCGAACACGCAAGCGTCCGCTCAATCATTCTGCAAACAGGAGGAGGCTGAGCTCCCCTGCACAATACACCTCGAAACCCTCTCAGGTCCCGGCGGCGCGCAGCGCCGTCCCAAGTACTTGGTCGGGTTCGAGAGAGGCGCAATCGCCCGGAGTTAGGCGAGTAGACGCTTTCGGTGCGACCACCCGTGCTCCCAACTGAGCTTGCCGCTGCCGACAGAGGCCCGGGAGCGTGCTGTCGTGGCATTGCCGGCGGGAGACAACACGCGCCACCTACGGTGACCGGCAGCTCCAACGCCAGCGCCACAGAAGGACAAAAGCCCCACTTGGGTGCCGAAGCGAACTCTCCCAGCACAGCGCACACGCCAACACATCCGCACAGCTGCGATACAAACCACCAGCGAGAACCGCTGGGGCGACCGAGCAGCAGACGGCGTCGCGGCGCCGAGCGCCGGGCGGCGGCGCATCCTCAACGCACACAGTCCTCAATCGGACCAGCACACTGCAGATGTCCACCGCGCTTCGCACCGGGCCCGCGAGGACCTACTTTGGCCGCACGGCGCCGCGCGCAGGGTGCGCCGGCGCGCAGCTGCGACGCCTGCCGCGTCCGTCGGCCGGCGCGCCTGCCACTGGCCGCCCCCACCAGCCGGCTGTAGCGCGTGCGCCCACGCACCGCGCGGCCAGCACGCCGGGAGGCGCCCCCTCACCGGCCGGGGACGGTCCCACCCAGCCACCGCCGCGTATCGCTTCACACCCAGATGCCGTTCAGTTTCGTCGGCATGGTGGGTATCGCTGGAACAACCGGTTAGTACCTCAACCTATCGTCGCCATCACCGATTCACCCCTAGCGAGAACAACCGCACCACAACGGGTTACCATTTCTTCATTTGCGTAACTTCACCAGAAAACGTAGGCGTCCATCGCCATTTGCAACTTCAACCATTATTGCATGCCTGTGTCAGGTGTCACGCCACACTACGTCTGCCCACATACACGCAACAAAATGTGCACGCCTAGACAATACGTGGAAGGTGGCCCCCGTACGTATGCGATGTCCATTGCTCGAACGACTGTCAACCGGCTTCTGTAGCATGTCGCAGATATGGAACGCGCTGCACCATGCCATCACGGTGTGTGAGGAGAGACGACTAGGTCCGAATACATCAACAGACAGCTCATGCTGATCGCCATCCACGGCGTCCGTTCCTCCCACACGTCTCTATGGCGTACCACACTGCAAT
Source organism: Schistocerca piceifrons (assembly GCF_021461385.2). Taxonomy (NCBI): domain Eukaryota; kingdom Metazoa; phylum Arthropoda; class Insecta; order Orthoptera; family Acrididae; genus Schistocerca; species Schistocerca piceifrons. Next base: position 5,644 of record NW_025727158.1, on the reverse strand, counting down.
CCAGCTCTCATAGGGAGACGACACGTAGCTGCGTGCACAATATTTGCACTGTATGGTCCGCCGTTTTTGGGCGCAGTCGTTGTACGGTCACACATGTGCCACGATGTATCATTCAGTACATAAGGACGAATGTGCAGTACAGATTGTGGTTCACGCGTACGACATCAGCGGACAGTTGACACAGGCCGCACCACAACGTAGCCTGCGTACGTCGCATGCGAAGGGCATTGAACATGCAAACTTGTCACCAACCACCTTGCGAAGGCAGGGGGCAAGGTGGGGACGTGGGGAGAGGTGGGGGGGGGGGGGGGGCGGCATGTACGCCCTGCTGCCATCCACATTACAGTGTACAGCAGGAGCATGTGGAAAGTCAGCAAGACTTGCAAGGTGTTTAACATGAAGCGATACACAGGGGAGCGGGCAGTGCGAGTAGCGAACTATATTGCGAGGGTTGCGGGTGGGCAACACTACACTAATTGAACGAGTCGTATAACAATTACAGAGCAGGTTTAGGCGACAACGTGGGTTACGATAGGCGACAACGTGGGTTACGTTAGGGGACAACGTGGGTTACGTTAGGGGACAACGTGGGTTACGTTAGGGGACAACGTGGGTTACGTTAGGGGACAACGTGGGTTACGTTAGGGGACAACGTGGGTTACGTTAGGGGACAACGTGGGTTACGTTAGGGGACAACGTGGGTTAGGTTAAGGCACAACATGGGTTAGGTTAAGGCACAACATGGGTTAGGTTAAGGCACAACATGGGTTAGGTTAAGGCACAACATGGGTTAGGTTAAGGCACAACATGGGTTAGGTTACGGCACAACATGGGTTAGGTTAAGGCACAACATGGGTTAGGTTAGGGGACAACATGGGTTAGGTTAGGGGACAACATGGGTTAGGTTAAGGCACAACATGGGTTAGGTTAAGGCACAACATGGGTTAGGTTAGGGGACAACATGGGTTAGGTTAGGGCACAACATGGGTTAGGTTAGGGGACAACATGGGTTAGGTTAGGGGACAACATGGGTTAGGTTAGGGGACAACATGGGTTAGGTTAGGGGACAACATGGGTTAGGTTAGGGGACAACATGGGTTAGGTTAGGGGACAACATGGGTTAGGTTAGGGGACAACATGGGTTAGGTTAGGGGACAACATGGGTTAGGTTAAGGCACAACATGGGTTAGGTTAGGGGACAACATGGGTTAGGTTAGGGGACAACATGGGTTAGGTTAGGGGACAACATGGGTTAGGTTAGGGGACAACATGGGTTAGGTTAGGGGACAACATGGGTTAGGTTAAGGCACAACATGGGTTAGGTTAGGGCACAACATGGGTTAGGTTAGGGCACAACATGGGTTAGGTTAGGGCACAACATGGGTTAGGTTAGGGGACAACATGGGTTAGGTTAGGGGACAACATGGGTTAGGTTAGGGGACAACATGGGTTAGGTTAGGGGACAACATGGGTTAGGTTAGGGGACAACATGGGTTAGGTTAGGGGACAACATGGGTTAGGTTAGGGGACAACATGGGTTAGGTTAGGGGACAACATGGGTTAGGTTAGGGGACAACATGGGTTAGGTTAGGGGACAACATGGGTTAGGTTAAGGCACAACATGGGTTAGGTTAAGGCACAACATGGGTTAGGTTAGGGGACAACATGGGTTAGGTTAGGGGACAACATGGGTTAGGTTAGGGGACAACATGGGTTAGGTTAAGGCACAACATGGGTTAGGTTAGGGGACAACATGGGTTAGGTTAAGGCACAACATGGGTTAGGTTAGGGGACAACATGGGTTAGGTTAGGGGACAACATGGGTTAGGTTAAGGCACAACATGGGTTAGGTTAAGGCACAACATGGGTTAGGTTAAGGCACAACATGGGTTAGGTTAGGGGACAACATGGGTTAGGTTAGGGGACAACTTGGGTTAGGTTAGGGGACAACATGGGTTAGGTTAAGGCACAACATGGGTTAGGTTAAGGCACAACATGGGTTAGGTTAGGGGACAACATGGGTTAGGTTAGGGGACAACATGGGTTAGGTTAGGGGACAACATGGGTTAGGTTAAGGCACAACATGGGTTAGGTTAGGGGACAACATGGGTTAGGTTAAGGCACAACATGGGTTAGGTTAGGGGACAACATGGGTTAGGTTAGGGGACAACATGGGTTAGGTTAAGGCACAACATGGGTTAGGTTAAGGCACAACATGGGTTAGGTTAAGGGACAACATGGGTTAGGTTAGGGGACAACTTGGGTTAGGTTAGGGGACAACATGGGTTAGGTTAAGGCACAACATGGGTTAGGTTAAGGCACAACATGGGTTAGGTTAAGGTACAACATGGGTTAGGTTAAGGTACAACATGGGTTAGGTTAGGTTACACGTTGTTGTAAGGAAAGGTGTGGGGGGGGGGGGGGGGGCGGGGCGGCAGGTTCGTTGATAGTGATTATAGTAAGTGAATGCTTGTGACATGATGAGATTTGTCACGTCAGGATGCACCTTTGGCTTATTAGAGGCGGCGCTCCAATTCTATGCTTGTGTCAGACCTGTGTCTTTGACTCATGTCATTGTTTGTGCGCTGTGACAGGAGGTACTATTGTGATGTTGGGTGCACCGTTGTATAGGACATGTGTGGGTGTTGGTGCCTTATCTGCGCAATGGTGGATGTCGAAAGGGTGGGATATTCTATTTTCCGCATGGACCTCCTGGTCTGGTTGTGATAGTGTGGATTGTGTAATGTGGCGGAGAGGATGCACTGGATGTTGTTCCATGCTGGTGCTTACATATTGTATGTGCGCCTGTTAGAAGCAGAGAGTGGTGCGTGATCAGAGTGTCTGGCTGACGTGTGGTTCCCATTGTGGGCAGACTCTTTCAGCATGTATACGGACAGTTGTATATATTTTCTGTAGTTTGATGGCTCTGCATTGATTACTAATCAGCGCCGTGTGTACGGGTAATCTGGTTCCAGTCCACAATGTTCTATCTGTGTACATTAGTGACAAAGACTCCCCCCATGCAGTGGGGCTCGGTCTGTTATAACTCTTCCGCGTAATATATTTGCCCCACGTTTTTGCGAGTGCGAGTGCGAGTGCAACGCGCATGGGGACCGACATGCTGATGGCTCGGTATCGGACGCC
>NW_025727157.1:0-42616 GCF_021461385.2 Schistocerca piceifrons | reverse complement strand
TCGGCTCGGCTGGGGCTGTGGATGTGTAGGTGTGCGCCGCTGCTGCAACAACGAGTAAAACGCGAGAAGAAGGGATGGCGGTAGAGAGAGGAAAAAAAAAAGGTCGTGTTGTGTTGATGCGCAGGCAGACGCGTACAGAGAGACGAGCCCGGTCTGCAGCAGGGTGTGGCCGTGCCGAGTGCAGAGCAGCGGCGGCTCGGTTCGGTTCGGCCCGGCCCGGCCCGGCGGGCCGCGCTGTTGTCGCGGACGTGAGCGCCCCCTGGCGGGTGGCCGGAGGCGGCGCGGCGTGTTGGACGTGTGGCTGGTGGCAGTGCACAATTTGCGAGTGGCTGGCGGTGTGGTGTGGCGGTTGGCGCGTCGGGCGGCGGAGAGAGAGAGAGAGGGGAGGAGAGGTATGTGTTGCGGGCGCCCTTTGCTGCGCTGCGTCGTTGCGTGTGCCGTACAGGGCGGGCGCTTGTCGACTGTGTGGGCGGTGTGGCGAATTGGCGTGAAACGGCTGCCGAGAGGTGTGTGGTAGCGAGCCGGTCGGTGTCAGTGCGAAGGGGAATGTGCGTGCGTTTGGCGGTTTCGGTGTGCTTTTTGCGGCGTGAGAGTGGGGAATTAGTGGGGCCGGCTGTTGTGTTGGTTCCTTGTGTCTTGTGTCGCGTAGCTTGATGGCAACGTGGAAGGACGCCGGTTTCGTTTCGAGCCTTGCGTGTGGTTGTCGACGTTGACTGGTTGGCGTGTGCATGTGTGGGTCGCGAGTGCGTTTTTGGCTGGCTGTGTGTGTGTGTGTGTGTGTGTGTGTGTGTGTGTGTGTGTGTTTTGGGGGGGAAGGGGGAGGCGGTGGTGAAAGTGCAGTCGTTGCCACGGGCGCGTCGTCGGGTGGGCTGGGGCTGTGCGTCGTGGCGGAAAGGTGGTAGGTTGCGGGAAGCGAGCCCGTCGTTGACGGTGTCGCGTGAGTTGTGACTCGAGTGGGGCGCGGGGCGCGGGACAGGAGCAGCGTGCCGCTGCGTCGTGGTCGTCAGCAGAGGCTGTGCGTGTGCTTGTCCTTTTTGTGGGCGGTTCGTGCGAGGCGTTTTTTGTTTCGTGTTGCCCTAGTTGTTAGTTTATTTTTTTTTTGTGTTTGTTATTTTGAGACGACGACTGGTTGGTGGCGTGCGCGCGAAGTGGCGGTGTGCGCTTCCCGTGTCGTTTTGTTTTTGTTTGGTTTTTTTGTTTTTGTGTGTTTTTTTTTGTTTGCACTGGGCCCCGGGGGGTGGGTGGGTGCGTGTGTGTCGATTGCCGGCTGGCGAAAGGTGCGCCATCGGCGGGGTGGGTCGCCGGCACAAGTAGAGGCGGCGGCGTTGTTGCTGTTGTTGTGTGGTGTTTGTTTTGTTCGGCTGTGTCGGCGAGCTGTGTTGCGGTGCGTGTGAATGGTGGTGCAAAAGTGCTGGCGTTGGGGCTGCGACTGCGACGGCGGCGAGCCGCGGGCGCGCATGATAGTGATGTTGTGAACAGCGGCTGTGTACGGTAGTGGTGTTGTTGTAGCACGACGTGCATCCGGGCCGGCGCGGAAAGCGCAGTTGCGGGCGGTTGCCCTTCGGTGCCAGCCATGTCGCGTGAGCGGCGGGTTGCTCTGGTGTCGACACGTGGTGCTCTGGGTTGTTGTGTGGTGCCCTTTGGCCGGTGGGGGTGGTTCGCGTGTGTCTCGTTCGCGCTCGGTATCTGGTCGTGGTCGTGCTGCTCCCCCGTCTGTCGGCGGTTTTCGACGTCGTCTGTACGTTTTTGTTCGTTTGCGGCGTGCCTGCCGACGTCGTCCCGTCGCGACCTTTCAACCGAAAGTGTGGCGCCCGAAGGTGAACGAACGTAACCCTGACCTCGGCGCTTTACGCTGAGCCGAGCGAACCGAACCTAACCTGTGGTGTGGCGAGGTGAGCTCAGCCTGTGAGCCCCTAACGTCTACGTAAGGTAAGCTGTCCGGCTGACGCCTCACGTTTGAACGCTTTTTTTTAACCTAGCACTTGACCCCTTAACCTAACGTGTAACCTAACCTAACCTCTGACGCCTGACGTGTTTGAATGCTTAACCTAAGTTTGACGCTTAACCTAACCCAAGTCCCCTTAACCTAACCCACGTCCACCTAACCCTAACCTAACCTAGACGTGTAAACGTAATGTGTAACGCGTAACGTGTAAGGTCGGCTGTCGTGTGTGCTGACGGCAGATTGGGTTGGTCTGTAGATTCGGATTGCGGTTTGCCTCGGTCGAGGGGTTGGGTCGGAAGCGGCGAGGGGCGGCGGCGCCTGTTGCGCAGGCGGCGTCCGTTTGCGGCGGGCAATTGTTGATAAACGGCTGTGAATGTTGGCGGGCGAGAGGAGGAGGACGGCGCGCGATGTGGCCCGACGGCTGCGGGCCGATCGGGAAACGGCGGGAGGGCGACGGAAGGCGATGGGGCGGCGGAGGCGCGTTTGCACGGCCGTCATCGCCGCACGCCTCGGCTTGTGTGGCTGTGGCGCCGGCCGCGCTGGCCGGGCTGCCGCGGCGACGGTGTGGGAGTTTTGCCGAAGGTTTGGCCATTGTGGCGGGTCGTCGGCTGGGGCTGTGGGGGCGGCATTTGGGCGGGGGCGGCGATTCTCGGCGGGCCGACCCAGGCTGTAGCGCGCGGTAGCTGCAGTTTGGCCGTGGTTTGCGGCGCTGCCGTGGCGACTGGTTGGCGACTGTGGTGTGGCTGTGTGTAGCCCCATCCTCGGTGGTTTGAAAGGCGCGGGCGGTTGTGGCGCAGGTTTGGGCTGCTCCGCACAGGCTGTCGGACGTTGGGCGGTAGCAAGCGCGGGAGGCGCGGCGCGGCGGCGCGCAGAGTGGCGGCCGCTCTCTCGGCCGTCCGCGCCCGCCCGCGACACTGGCTGGGCCTTGTGATTCTCTGCTCTGCTGCTGTGCTGTGCTTGCGTGCCTGCCTGCCGTCCCGCTCGCTCTCGCTCTCGCTCTCGCTGTGTGTTACGCGCGTCGTCGAAATGGCAGATCAGGCGGCTACGAACGAGACTGCTGCGGCACCCGCCGCCACCGGCACTACGAAGAAGGCCAAGTCTGCGTCGTCTGCGAAGAAGCCGCGCGCCAAGCCTGCGCACCCGCGCACCTCTGAGATGGTGACGGCCGCCATCAAGAGTCTGAAGGAGCGCGGCGGGTCGTCGCTGCAGGCGATCAAGAAGTACATTGCCGCGCACTACAAGCTGGACGCGGAGAAGCTGGCGCCGTTTATCAAGAAGTACCTCAAGTCGGCCGTCGTGGCGGGCGAGCTGGTGCAGACGAAGGGGAAGGGCGCGTCCGGCTCGTTCAAGCTTGCCGGCGCCGGCGGCGGGGGGGGCGGCCGAGGGCGGCAAGGCTCGTGCTGGCGGTGCCAAGAAGAAGCGCGCCGCTCCGGCCAGCAAGGAGAAGAAGGGCGCCCGTGCGGCCGGCGCAAAGAAGGCTGGTGGCGTGAAGGCGGCGACCGGTCGGAAGGCGGGCGCCGCCAAGAAGGCGTCTGCGGCGTCGGCCGCTCCCGCGGGTGCGAAGAAGGCGGCTGCGGCCAAGCCGCCAAGGCCAAGTCGCCGTCGAAGGCGAAGAAGGCCGCCAAGGTTCCGACGAAGAAGCCGAAGGCGCCGCGCCCGAAGAAGGCGACGACGCCGTCTAAGGCGAAGGCTTCGCCCAAGAAGAAGAAGTAGAGTAGAGGAGAAAGAGATGGGAGAAAGGAAGGGTTTGGCGCTTGACTCCGTCGTCCCCACCCCCCGTCGTCGTCTAGTGGCGCGCAAGAGACGCGCGGCCCAAAACGGCCCTTCTCAGGGCCATCAAAGCACGTCGGGAAGGTTTTGATTGTCGTGTTGCGTTTGGTGTGGGTGTCTGTCTGTCTGTCTGTCTGGCGTTTCTGTATGCCCGTGGGGATGCTGTTTGCGTGCCGTGGTGGTTGGATTGCGGGGGTCGGTGGCGGGTGTGGGCGGCGGTAGCGGTAAGCGGTGTTGTTGTTGATTGTCGCCGTGTTTGTGGCGGCGGCCGACGGTTGGTTTTCTGTCACGTTGTTTTGTTTGAATACGTTGGTTGGCTTGCCTGCGTTCGTTCTTCTCGGATGTCTGTCTTGTCTAGTCGTGTCTGGTCTTTGTGTTTTGTTCCTTTGTGTGTGTGTGTGTGTGTGTGTGTTATGTTTTGCAACGGGGGGCACGTTGAGATGTGGAAGGAGTCGGCGGGGATTTCGGTGGCGTGTAGAGCGAGCGAGCGCGCCTGCCTGGCCGTTGGCCGTCGGAGTGGAGTGCGGGTTTGTTTTTGTGTTTTCGAAACGAAAGCGGCGGCCGGCCGGCCAGCCACCCGTGCGGTGTGACGTCGGCCGTTGGGTATTGTGCGCTTTGAGCGCCGGGGAGGGATGATGTGTGATTGTTGCGCGCTGCTAAGCAGGCAGGCAGAGTGAGCGGGTGTGGCGGACGGACGGGAAGTGGTGGTTGTTGTTTTTGGGTTGCGGGCGAGAGGCAGGCGACCGACAAAGTTTGCTCGCGACGGAGAGATGTTAGTGGCCCTGAAAAGGGCCGTTTTTGTTTGTGCGGTGCGGTGCCGCGGCGCGGTTTAGGCGCGCTCGCCGCGGATGCGGCGCGCGAGCTGGATGTCCTTGGGCATGATGGTGACGCGCTTGGCGTGGATTGCGCACAGGTTGGTGTCTTCGAAGAGGCCGACGAGGTAGGCCTCGCTGGCCTCCTGCAGGGCCATGACTGCGGAGCTCTGGAAGCGCAGGTCGGTCTTGAAGTCCTGGGCGATCTCGCGCACTAGGCGCTGGAATGGCAGCTTGCGGATGAGCAGCTCTGTGCTCTTCTGGTAGCGCCTGATTTCTCGCAGGGCGACGGTGCCCGGCCTGTAGCGGTGGGGCTTCTTGACGCCTCCGGTGGCGGGCGCGCTCTTCCTCGCCGCCTTGGTGGCGAGCTGTTTGCGCGGCGCCTTTCCGCCGGTGGACTTGCGGGCCGTTTGCTTTGTGCGGGCCATAGCGGTAGCGGAGCGGCGTGCGTGGAGGTTAGGTGCGGCGCGGCGTCCGGTGCTGCCTTGACAACGGGCCCGCGCGCCTCCGTGCTGCGCTTATATGCCCTCGGTTGCGCGTGGTGGGGGGAGGGCGGGCCAGAGTCTATATAGGGGGGCGGCGGGCGCGCTGGGCGCAGACCGTAGCCGACTCGCCAGCCGCTGCAGCTGCTGTTTGTGCACGTTTTGCTTTGCCCGAGGAAGGAAGGATGACAGGCCGCGGCAAGGGAGGAAAGGGGCTCGGCAAGGGTGGCGCCAAGCGGCACCGCAAGGTGTTGCGCGACAACATCCAGGGCATCACGAAGCCCGCCATCCGCCGCCTGGCTCGCAGGGGCGGCGTGAAGCGCATCTCTGGTCTGATCTACGAGGAGACCCGCGGGGTGCTGAAGGTGTTCCTGGAGAACGTGATCCGCGACGCGGTGACGTACACTGAGCACGCCAAGCGCAAGACTGTGACGGCCATGGACGTGGTGTACGCCCTGAAGAGGCAGGGGCGCACCCTGTACGGTTTCGGCGGTTAGGCTGCGTCGCAGCGGGCGCTGGCCTTCCCGCGGCCGTGCTTGTGGGTGGGAGAGACTAGGAAACGGCCCTTTTCAGGGCCACCACACTGTTCGGAAGTTGAAAAGTGCGAAAGAGTCTGTGTTGTTTGTTTGTTTGTTTCTTTCTTTCCGTTTGAGCGACGTGATGTGACTGGGAGGGGAGAAGGAAAGGAAACGTGTCATGTGGCTGGCTGTGTGTGGGAGCTGCTTCGTTTGTGTTTGTTATTGTGTGTCGTTGTATCGATCGCGACGGAGATGGCGGGCTGTGTGTTGTTGTGCGAGAGGCGGTGATTATTTGCTTGCGTGGTTTGGCTCTGTGTGTTTGCGGCGGCGTTGGGGTTTCCGAGGCAAGGCGTGTGGGCACAGGCGGCCGGATCAGCTGTTTCGTTCGTGTCGACGGCCGTTGCGCGCGGGAGTGGAGGGCGGTGTGTCGACACGCCTCCCTGTAACAATGGTCATTATTGCTGCCGTTGTCGTTTGGAAGGCGACTGCGACCGTGCAAAATGAATGAATGTGTGTGTGTGTGTGTGTGTTTGTTGGGCCACACGGGCTGTGTGGACGACAAGATGGCGGACGTGCGCCGGCGGCGGCTGTGCTGTGAAAGTGCAAAGTTAAAACAAAACAAGGTGCGGCGAGGACGACTGAAATTTTGCTTTGGACGTAGGTTTGTGTGGTGGCCCTGAAAAGGGCCGATTGTTGTGGGCCGGGCCGAGCCGAGCCGGCAAAGCGCGTTGCGTGCAGGGAGCACGCGGCGCTGCGATTGCCTTGGCCTCCTTTAGGCCTTCTTCTCGGTCTTCTTTGGCAGCAGGACGGCCTGGATGTTGGGCAGGACACCACCCTGTGCGATGGTGACGCCCGACAGGAGCTTGTTGAGCTCCTCGTCGTTGCGGATGGCAAGCTGCAGGTGGCGCGGGATGATGCGCGTCTTCTTGTTGTCGCGGGCCGCGTTTCCGGCCAGCTCGAGCACCTCAGCCGCGAGGTACTCCATGACGGCGGCGAGGTAGACGGGCGCCCCGGCGCCGACGCGCTCTGCGTAGTTTCCCTTGCGCAGGAGGCGGTGGATTCTGCCGACCGGGAACTGGAGCCCAGCCCTGCTTGAGCGGGACTTTGACTTGCCCTTGACTTTGCCTCCCTTTCCGCGTCCGGACATGGCGATGGGCTAGCGACGGTGCACACGAAACGGAAACGAAAACGACCGGTGCGAGCGGCAGCGAGTCGAGCAGCGGAGTGCGTGCCGGCGCAGCCGGGGTGGGGGTGCTTTATGGGCTCGGGTGCGGCGGCCGGTTGCGCGCGCGCCCCATTGGTCGGCGGCCGCAACAGGGCGAGCTGGTAAAGGTGCGGCGGCGGCTGGCGGCGGGTGCCACTGTGTGGGGAGACGCTGACTAGAGCGGAGCGCTTGCTACTGGTGTTGCTGCTGCCGTACGTTCGTTCGAGATGCCGCCCAAGACTAGCGGGAAGGCCGCCAAGAAGGCTGGCAAGGCGCAGAAGAACATTTCGAAGGGCGACAAGAAGAAGAAGCGCAAGAGGAAGGAGAGCTATGCCATCTACATCTACAAGGTGCTGAAGCAGGTGCACCCTGACACGGGCATCTCGTCGAAGGCGATGAGCATCATGAACAGCTTCGTGAACGACATTTTCGAGCGCATTGCGCCGAGGCTTCTCGCCTGGCGCACTACAACAAGCGCTCGACCATCACGTCCCGCGAGATCCAGACCGCTGTGCGGCTGTTGCTGCCTGGCGAGCTGGCCAAGCACGCCGTGAGCGAGGGCACGAAGGCGGTGACCAAGTACACGAGCTCCAAGTAAGGAGGTGGCTCTGGAGTGGAAGGAAGGATGGAGAAGGCTCCTCCGTTGCGAGAGCGGCAAAACGGCCCTTTTCAGGGCCACCAACTTGCCTTTTGCGGGAAGGGCGGAATTGTTGTTGTTGTTGTTTGTGTGGACGGCTGTGATGTATGTGTGCATTTGATTGTGGGTGGGGGGGGGGGGGCGCGTCAAAGCGTGTTGCGGGGGGACGGCCACGAGGTTGGTCGCCGTGGCGTGGAATGGTGGCACGCCTCGTTGGAGTGGTTTTGACCCATTGGTGGTGGTGTGTGTGTGTTACCTGTCTGCGAGGGGGGACAGTGCGATCGGCGACTTTTGTGTCACCGTAACGACGGCCGTTTGCGGGTTTGTTTTTTGCACATCATACATGGCGAGGGTGAAATGTGAAATGTTTTGTTTGGTTTTTTTTTGCCGCCCACTATTCCCTTTGCTGTACGCCGAGTTTGACAATGGTGCGACGTAACTGCAGCGTGGAGGTGTGTGAGTGACGTTGAAATTGAACGTGCCATTAAGACGCATTGTTGTTGTATTGTACTGTACGTGTACGGCGACACGCACGATGATGTACCATTCGACTCTGATTTTTGATAGCCGTGTCTGACTGATTGCGTACGACGCACGCACACCGATGTCGTCATTCAAGATGCACGCGTGTCCAGTGCAGTACAGTAAGCGCGACGCTAGACGGCGGCGGCGGCGGCGGCGGCGGCGGCGGCGGCGGTCGTCGTTTGTTTGGCGAATGTCTGTACACGTGTTTGTCTGTGTCCATCCGGTATGTATGTGTTTGTTTGAAAGTGTTTTGTGTGTCGGTGACGTGGTCCGATCCGTCGCCCCCTGAGTAACTGTCGATCGGCGCGATAGACCGGCGTCACGCAACTGAACCGAAGTCTTGGGCACACCCGTCATACTGTTGTACACCGTCGCGCTGAGAAACGGTGACGAAAGGTTGACTTTGATCGGTCGAATGTCTGGGCAGAACGTGAGGAATGAGGCAAGAGTGCAAGGAGGGGGGGCAAAAGAGAGAGGAAGGGAAAAAGGGGAGAAACGCATTCGTAGAGCAACGGAACGTTCCCGTGTCGGAGGCGTATTGGAGCCGCACTGAAATGCGTTTAACGGCGGCGCGGCTGCAAGTGTCTGCCGTGGTGAACGTTACCTTTGACGGCTGCATTGGGCTTTGCTTTTGCTTTTGCTTTCGCTTTCGCTTTCGCTTTCCCGGATGTACGTAACGTTTGTTGATATGGTTGTGAGGAAGAGTGTATGACAGTGCCGTGCCGTCCATGTTCGTGTGCCCTCCCCATTGTGTGTATGCTATTGTCTGTGTACTTGAATGATGTATGTAGGTGTTAGTGGACATGTTTCACCAGTGGGGGGAAATGGATCGTCGATAGTTGGCGTCACTCTGTCACGGTCGAGATGACGCACCCTCCGTACAGAAAGGTGTCGAGAAAGTGTGTGTGTGTGTGTGTGTGTGTGTGTGTGTGTGTGTGTGCGTCCGTGAATTGGCAGTGTTTGGAGGTGGGCGTGCCCTGCATGTGGCCCGGAAGGCTGTTCGTTTGGCGGTAGTGTTGTGTGGACAGGGGAGGGGCATGCGTAACGCTGCTGGCATGGCATTTCGGGAGATGGGAGGGGGCAAACGAGGAGCGGCGGCCAAAGAAAGGCGGGACGGGGAGGGCGCGGTGTGGGTGGCTTGCGCCTGTGCTCGGCGTTGTGGTTTGTGCAAAAGAGGAGGAGAAAAACAATGAGTTGCCAGGGAGGGGAGCGGTGTTGTGTTGTGGTTGTCGTGGTGTAGCCGCAGACGCGGCTGTCAGTGAACGTGGCGAGACGGACGGATGCGCGGAGGGGCGGGGGCGGCGCATTTCGCCGGTGCCGCTGCCGTGCCGTGCCGTGCCTGACAGCCGCGTGGTCGCTGTGTTGTTGGTGGCGTGGGGGCGAGGAGAGTACCGTACGGGTGTGCTTGTGCGCCGGAAATGGCACACTGCGCCTGCCCGTCTTGGAGGCTGATGGCTGTGGTGTGGAAATGGGGCGCGGTGATGTTGAAGCAGTTGAAGGACAGAAAAGAAACCAAGAAAACGGGAGGCGTGATGCGGCGGTGGTGGTGAGAGCGGGAAAAACAAAACAAACAAAAAAAAAACAACAAAAAAAAGAAGGAAAAACAACAAGAAACAAAAAAGAAACAAAAGTCTATCAATATTAGAATGTAAATGGAAATGGAAATGGACCCAGGTATAACCTCCCTGCACAAATAGCAGAGAGTCCGATGATAATAGAAATGTGCCAGAATGTTAACGTCCCTACAAAACAAACCCAACGATAATATTAATGAAAGAATGAAACCGTATGTAACATTGCAACAGACATAATGAAACCTGATAAATTGTATAAGGGCAGCAGCGTTGACCTTTGGCCCTGTATTCAGAATAAAAAGAGCCAAAGATCGTCACCCCAATGAAAAAGACACTGAAACACGTATGTAACATAGCAGCGATGGCGAGACATTGTAGCATCTGTGACCAGAGAGTTTGCGCTGGACCGCGCGAGTGTTGCGAGCGGTTCTCAGTCAGTCAGTCAGTCAGTCAGTCAGTCAGTCGGTCGGTCGTTGCGAGTCTGTAGGTCTGTCTAGTTGAGGGCTGTACTCTGTCAGTAGTCGTCGCGTGCAGTACGCTAATAGTCGTCATGCAGAGCGGTCGGTCAGTAGTAGCAGCCGAGTGCGGTTGTGTGATGTAGGCGGTCGGCAACACTGGTCAAGATGGTGAATAAGGTATACTGTGAATTAATATAATCATTAGATAATGAACAATTTTATTTATTGTAATTATTCTCCAACAAGTTCCCCAATAATAATTTTTATTTCAAAGCATTTTTCAAACATTTAATTTTTTATTGAACTGAAGAGTTCGTTGCACTTCACATTTCATTCCACTTCTTTGAAGAAAAATTTCACTAAAATCACAAAAAAAAAAAGAGAATATTATTATTTGCAATGCAGTTCCTCAAGCGCTGCGCAACAAACAAGAGCAGAAATGTGACATCCATTTATTCTGAGGTAAGACTTTAATTCTGATTGTTTTGCACAGGGCCAAAGACCGATATTTCGGTTTAATTGAAGTTTCTTGTCACTGAACGGACTTTTAAATGTTGTGAAGAATTTATATTTGAGTCAGATTGCGAATTTAACATTTTGTTGCCATTTTCAATACCTCTCATTGTGGGCGAGGTTACAATTAGCGCAATGTCCATTAGCATCCGTAAATAACATTGTCCATTATTTTAAATTTTGCGGGGAGGTTACAACGCACAAAAAAAAAAAAAACAAAACAAAAAATTGCATTTGTATCCGCTCCTCAATTGTAGATACCCCTTACACAGCTGTGTGCAATGAATGAGTGCTGGCTGGTAATTAATTGCACTTAAAAAGTGAATGTTTTTCGTTAAAAGACAAAAGTTACTTTAGAAAAAAGTAATAGTGGGGCTTTTTGTCGTTGAACAAAATAAGTACAATGAACATACGTTATCAGATTTGCGCAAAATGCAGCTTCACACCACCTTTTGATTATAACACAATATACTATACATCGTCCCGAACCGTGACCAGAGTCGCGAGACGAGCAGAGCACGCCGCCGACGCCCGCTCAGTACAACCGTCCACCCGCTACTACTGTCGACCGACTACTACCTCTCCCGACTCGCGCTACAATATATATAACAACTGTTCCTGGCGACCCGGTGCGTGCCACTACTGTCGTCTGGCGCGGTCCAAGCGCCGACTAGCAACGATAAATAACTCTCTGGTCAGACAGAGATGCTGTCATGCCTCGCCATCGCTCTGGTAATGAATACATACGTGTTGCAGCGTGCGTACCACCGGAACACGCAGTGGCGGAGCCAAAGACTGTGTTGTCGAGGTCGAGTGCGAGCGGGGAAGAGAGGCAGCGTCGGCACGGAGATGCAAGCGAGCGCGAGACGCACGGGGGGCTGCGGCGTGGGCGCGTTTGCGGTCGGCGCCCTTTGGTGGCAACGGCCGGGACAAGCAGCGGTGTATGGTGTGGTGCGGGGCGGACAGGGGCGGCGGTGGACGGGGAGGAGGCGGCGCGACGACGGCATGGGGGCGAAAACGGGACGGGGGACGGGGGACGGCGGATGTTGAGAGGCGTCACGCGCGGACAGGACACAGACACAGAGACACACAGATTGGAAAGGGAGGGTGCGCGGTAATAATAGTTGGGAATGTGCGTACCGTGCGGGACGGGAGTGGGCGAGGAACACGGTCGTGGCCCCTGTTTTGGGTGCGTGTGATGACGTCGGTGTGTTGTGGGAAGGGAAGGTGCTGTGGCGGCGGCGCGTAATGGGCGTAGGCCGAAAAGAGAAAGGAACGTCGGCAGTGTGTTGGCAAGCGTCGGTTCGACTGCGACGTTGATGGGCAGGGCAGGGCGAGGTTAATGGTGGTAGGAGTAGGCGTGTGGGCGCACAAAATCTGCCGCTGCAGGCGGTGCCGTAACCGCCATGGCGGGAAGGAGAGAGGGCCAAAGAAAGAAAGAAAGAAAGAAAGAAAGAAGAAAACAAAAAAAAAAAAAAAAAAAAGGAGGAGGGGGGGGGCGAAAGTGGAGAGGCGGTGGTGTGAGAAGGGCGGGGGCGGAAGGAAGGCAGGAAGGACAAGAGGCGAGGCGACGGCTTGCTTTGTGTATCGGTCGGTCTCTGGCTATGCTTCGTTTTCTGCAGCAGGGTCGGTGCGCGGCGTGGCTCGCGGCAGTGGGAACGCCTGGCGGCTGGACGGCCAGCAATGCGGTTGGATGGGCGGCCACAGCACCGCACCTGTGCCCGAGGAGGAGACGCTGGCGGCGGGCCCTGAGGTGAGGCCGGCTCGGCTCGGCTGGGGCTGTGGATGTGTAGGTGTGCGCCGCTGCTGCAACAACGAGTAAAACGCGAGAAGAAGGGATGGCGGTAGAGAGAGGAAAAAAAAAAGGTCGTGTTGTGTTGATGCGCAGGCAGACGCGTACAGAGAGACGAGCCCGGTCTGCAGCAGGGTGTGGCCGTGCCGAGTGCAGAGCAGCGGCGGCTCGGTTCGGTTCGGCCCGGCCCGGCCCGGCGGGCCGCGCTGTTGTCGCGGACGTGAGCGCCCCCTGGCGGGTGGCCGGAGGCGGCGCGGCGTGTTGGACGTGTGGCTGGTGGCAGTGCACAATTTGCGAGTGGCTGGCGGTGTGGTGTGGCGGTTGGCGCGTCGGGCGGCGGAGAGAGAGAGAGAGGGGGAGGAGAGGTATGTGTTGCGGGCGCCCTTTGCTGCGCTGCGTCGTTGCGTGTGCCGTACAGGGCGGGCGCTTGTCGACTGTGTGGGCGGTGTGGCGAATTGGCGTGAAACGGCTGCCGAGAGGTGTGTGGTAGCGAGCCGGTCGGTGTCAGTGCGAAGGGGAATGTGCGTGCGTTTGGCGGTTTCGGTGTGCTTTTTGCGGCGTGAGAGTGGGGAATTAGTGGGGCCGGCTGTTGTGTTGGTTCCTTGTGTCTTGTGTCGCGTAGCTTGATGGCAACGTGGAAGGACGCCGGTTTCGTTTCGAGCCTTGCGTGTGGTTGTCGACGTTGACTGGTTGGCGTGTGCATGTGTGGGTCGCGAGTGCGTTTTTGGCTGGCTGTGTGTGTGTGTGTGTGTGTGTGTGTGTGTGTGTGTGTGTGTGTGTGTTTTGGGGGGGAAGGGGGAGGCGGTGGTGAAAGTGCAGTCGTTGCCACGGGCGCGTCGTCGGGTGGGGCTGGGGCTGTGCGTCGTGGCGGAAAGGTGGTAGGTTGCGGGAAGCGAGCCCGTCGTTGACGGTGTCGCGTGAGTTGTGACTCGAGTGGGGCGCGGGGCGCGGGACAGGAGCAGCGTGCCGCTGCGTCGTGGTCGTCAGCAGAGGCTGTGCGTGTGCTTGTCCTTTTTGTGGGCGGTTCGTGCGAGGCGTTTTTTGTTTCGTGTTGCCCTAGTTGTTAGTTTATTTTTTTTTTGTGTTTGTTATTTTGAGACGACGACTGGTTGGTGGCGTGCGCGCGAAGTGGCGGTGTGCGCTTCCCGTGTCGTTTTGTTTTTGTTTGGTTTTTTTGTTTTTGTGTGTTTTTTTTGTTTGCACTGGGCCCCGGGGGGTGGGTGGGTGCGTGTGTGTCGATTGCCGGCTGGCGAAAGGTGCGCCATCGGCGGGGTGGGTCGCCGGCACAAGTAGAGGCGGCGGCGTTGTTGCTGTTGTTGTGTGGTGTTTGTTTTGTTCGGCTGTGTCGGCGAGCTGTGTTGCGGTGCGTGTGAATGGTGGTGCAAAAGTGCTGGCGTTGGGGCTGCGACTGCGACGGCGGCGAGCCGCGGGCGCGCATGATAGTGATGTTGTGAACAGCGGCTGTGTACGGTAGTGGTGTTGTTGTAGCACGACGTGCATCCGGGCCGGCGCGGAAAGCGCAGTTGCGGGCGGTTGCCCTTCGGTGCCAGCCATGTCGCGTGAGCGGCGGGTTGCTCTGGTGTCGACACGTGGTGCTCTGGGTTGTTGTGTGGTGCCCTTTGGCCGGTGGGGGTGGTTCGCGTGTGTCTCGTTCGCGCTCGGTATCTGGTCGTGGTCGTGCTGCTCCCCCGTCTGTCGGCGGTTTTCGACGTCGTCTGTACGTTTTTGTTCGTTTGCGGCGTGCCTGCCGACGTCGTCCCGTCGCGACCTTTCAACCGAAAGTGTGGCGCCCGAAGGTGAACGAACGTAACCCTGACCTCGGCGCTTTACGCTGAGCCGAGCGAACCGAACCTAACCTGTGGTGTGGCGAGGTGAGCTCAGCCTGTGAGCCCCTAACGTCTACGTAAGGTAAGCTGTCCGGCTGACGCCTCACGTTTGAACGCTTTTTTTTAACCTAGCACTGACCCCTTAACCTAACGTGTAACCTAACCTAACCTCTGACGCCTGACGTGTTTGAATGCTTAACCTAAGTTTGACGCTTAACCTAACCAAGTCCCCTTAACCTAACCCACGTCCACCTAACCCTAACCTAACCTAGACGTGTAAACGTAATGTGTAACGCGTAACGTGTAAGGTCGGCTGTCGTGTGTGCTGACGGCAGATTGGGTTGGTCTGTAGATTCGGATTGCGGTTTGCCTCGGTCGAGGGGTTGGGTCGGAAGCGGCGAGGGGCGGCGGCGCCTGTTGCGCAGGCGGCGTCCGTTTGCGGCGGGCAATTGTTGATAAACGGCTGTGAATGTTGGCGGGCGAGAGGAGGAGGACGGCGCGCGATGTGGCCCGACGGCTGCGGGCCGATCGGGAAACGGCGGGAGGGCGACGGAAGGCGATGGGGCGGCGGAGGCGCGTTTGCACGGCCGTCATCGCCGCACGCCTCGGCTTGTGTGGCTGTGGCGCCGGCCGCGCTGGCCGGGCTGCCGCGGCGACGGTGTGGGAGTTTTGCCGAAGGTTTGGCCATTGTGGCGGGTCGTCGGCTGGGGCTGTGGGGGCGGCATTTGGGCGGGGGCGGCGATTCTCGGCGGGCCGACCCAGGCTGTAGGCGCGGTAGCTGCAGTTTGGCCGTGGTTTGCGGCGCTGCCGTGGCGACTGGTTGGCGACTGTGGTGTGGCTGTGTGTAGCCCCATCCTCGGTGGTTTGAAAGGCGCGGGCGGTTGTGGCGCAGGTTTGGGGCTGCTCCGCACAGGCTGTCGGACGTTGGGCGGTAGCAAGCGCGGGAGGCGCGGCGCGGCGGCGCGCAGAGTGGCGGCCGCTCTCTCGGCCGTCCGCGCCCGCCCGCGACACTGGCTGGGCCTTGTGATTCTCTGCTCTGCTGCTGTGCTGTGCTTGCGTGCCTGCCTGCCGTCCCGCTCGCTCTCGCTCTCGCTCTCGCTGTGTGTTACGCGCGTCGTCGAAATGGCAGATCAGGCGGCTACGAACGAGACTGCTGCGGCACCCGCCGCCACCGGCACTACGAAGAAGGCCAAGTCTGCGTCGTCTGCGAAGAAGCCGCGCGCCAAGCCTGCGCACCCGCGCACCTCTGAGATGGTGACGGCCGCCATCAAGAGTCTGAAGGAGCGCGGCGGGTCGTCGCTGCAGGCGATCAAGAAGTACATTGCCGCGCACTACAAGCTGGACGCGGAGAAGCTGGCGCCGTTTATCAAGAAGTACCTCAAGTCGGCCGTCGTGGCGGGCGAGCTGGTGCAGACGAAGGGGAAGGGCGCGTCCGGCTCGTTCAAGCTTGCCGGCGCCGGCGGCGGGGGGGCGGCCGAGGGCGGCAAGGCTCGTGCTGGCGGTGCCAAGAAGAAGCGCGCCGCTCCGGCCAGCAAGGAGAAGAAGGGCGCCCGTGCGGCCGGCGCAAAGAAGGCTGGTGGCGTGAAGGCGGCGACCGGTCGGAAGGCGGGCGCCGCCAAGAAGGCGTCTGCGGCGTCGGCCGCTCCCGCGGGTGCGAAGAAGGCGGCTGCGGCCAAGCCGGCCAAGGCCAAGTCGCCGTCGAAGGCGAAGAAGGCCGCCAAGGTTCCGACGAAGAAGCCGAAGGCGCCGCGCCCGAAGAAGGCGACGACGCCGTCTAAGGCGAAGGCTTCGCCCAAGAAGAAGAAGTAGAGTAGAGGAGAAAGAGATGGGAGAAAGGAAGGGTTTGGCGCTTGACTCCGTCGTCCCCACCCCCCGTCGTCGTCTAGTGGCGCGCAAGAGACGCGCGGCCCAAAACGGCCCTTCTCAGGGCCATCAAAGCACGTCGGGGAAGGTTTTGATTGTCGTGTTGCGTTTGGTGTGGGTGTCTGTCTGTCTGTCTGTCTGGCGTTTCTGTATGCCCGTGGGGATGCTGTTTGCGTGCCGTGGTGGTTGGATTGCGGGGGTCGGTGGCGGGTGTGGGCGGCGGTAGCGGTAAGCGGTGTTGTTGTTGATTGTCGCCGTGTTTGTGGCGGCGGCCGACGGTTGGTTTTCTGTCACGTTGTTTTGTTTGAATACGTTGGTTGGCTTGCCTGCGTTCGTTCTTCTCGGATGTCTGTCTTGTCTAGTCGTGTCTGGTCTTTGTTGTTTTGTTCCTTTGTGTGTGTGTGTGTGTGTGTGTGTGTGTGTGTGTGTGTGTGTTATGTTTTGCAACGGGGGGCACGTTGAGATGTGGAAGGAGTCGGCGGGGATTTCGGTGGCGTGTAGAGCGAGCGAGCGCGCCTGCCTGGCCGTTGGCCGTCGGAGTGGAGTGCGGGTTTGTTTTTGTGTTTTCGAAACGAAAGCGGCGGCCGGCCGGCCAGCCACCCGTGCGGTGTGACGTCGGCCGTTGGGTATTGTGCGCTTTGAGCGCCGGGGAGGGATGATGTGTGATTGTTGCGCGCTGCTAAGCAGGCAGGCAGAGTGAGCGGGTGTGGCGGACGGACGGGAAGTGGTGGTTGTTGTTTTTGGGTTGCGGGGCGAGAGGCAGGCGACCGACAAAGTTTGCTCGCGACGGAGAGATGTTAGTGGCCCTGAAAAGGGCCGTTTTTGTTTGTGCGGTGCGGTGCCGCGGCGCGGTTTAGGCGCGCTCGCCGCGGATGCGGCGCGCGAGCTGGATGTCCTTGGGCATGATGGTGACGCGCTTGGCGTGGATTGCGCACAGGTTGGTGTCTTCGAAGAGGCCGACGAGGTAGGCCTCGCTGGCCTCCTGCAGGGCCATGACTGCGGAGCTCTGGAAGCGCAGGTCGGTCTTGAAGTCCTGGGCGATCTCGCGCACTAGGCGCTGGAATGGCAGCTTGCGGATGAGCAGCTCTGTGCTCTTCTGGTAGCGCCTGATTTCTCGCAGGGCGACGGTGCCCGGCCTGTAGCGGTGGGGCTTCTTGACGCCTCCGGTGGCGGGCGCGCTCTTCCTCGCCGCCTTGGTGGCGAGCTGTTTGCGCGGCGCCTTTCCGCCGGTGGACTTGCGGGCCGTTTGCTTTGTGCGGGCCATAGCGGTAGCGGAGCGGCGTGCGTGGAGGTTAGGTGCGGCGCGGCGTCCGGTGCTGCCTTGACAACGGGCCCGCGCGCCTCCGTGCTGCGCTTATATGCCCTCGGTTGCGCGTGGTGGGGGGAGGGCGGGCCAGAGTCTATATAGGGGGGCGGCGGGCGCGCTGGGCGCAGACCGTAGCCGACTCGCCAGCCGCTGCAGCTGCTGTTTGTGCACGTTTTGCTTTGCCCGAGGAAGGAAGGATGACAGGCCGCGGCAAGGGAGGAAAGGGGCTCGGCAAGGGTGGCGCCAAGCGGCACCGCAAGGTGTTGCGCGACAACATCCAGGGCATCACGAAGCCCGCCATCCGCCGCCTGGCTCGCAGGGGCGGCGTGAAGCGCATCTCTGGTCTGATCTACGAGGAGACCCGCGGGGTGCTGAAGGTGTTCCTGGAGAACGTGATCCGCGACGCGGTGACGTACACTGAGCACGCCAAGCGCAAGACTGTGACGGCCATGGACGTGGTGTACGCCCTGAAGAGGCAGGGGCGCACCCTGTACGGTTTCGGCGGTTAGGCTGCGTCGCAGCGGGCGCTGGCCTTCCCGCGGCCGTGCTTGTGGGTGGGAGAGACTAGGAAACGGCCCTTTTCAGGGCCACCACACTGTTCGGAAGTTGAAAAGTGCGAAAGAGTCTGTGTTGTTTGTTTGTTTGTTTCTTTCTTTCCGTTTGAGCGACGTGATGTGACTGGGAGGGAGAAGGAAAGGAAACGTGTCATGTGGCTGGCTGTGTGTGGGAGCTGCTTCGTTTGTGTTTGTTATTGTGTGTCGTTGTATCGATCGCGACGGAGATGGCGGGCTGTGTGTTGTTGTGCGAGAGGCGGTGATTATTTGCTTGCGTGGTTTGGCTCTGTGTGTTTGCGGCGGCGTTGGGGTTTCCGAGGCAAGGCGTGTGGGCACAGGCGGCCGGATCAGCTGTTTCGTTCGTGTCGACGGCCGTTGCGCGCGGGAGTGGAGGGCGGTGTGTCGACACGCCTCCCTGTAACAATGGTCATTATTGCTGCCGTTGTCGTTTGGAAGGCGACTGCGACCGTGCAAAATGAATGAATGTGTGTGTGTGTGTGTGTGTTTGTTGGGCCACACGGGCTGTGTGGACGACAAGATGGCGGACGTGCGCCGGCGGCGGCTGTGCTGTGAAAGTGCAAAGTTAAAACAAAACAAGGTGCGGCGAGGACGACTGAAATTTTGCTTTGGACGTAGGTTTGTGTGGTGGCCCTGAAAAGGGCCGATTGTTGTGGGCCGGGCCGAGCCGAGCCGGCAAAGCGCGTTGCGTGCAGGGGAGCACGCGGCGCTGCGATTGCCTTGGCCTCCTTTAGGCCTTCTTCTCGGTCTTCTTTGGCAGCAGGACGGCCTGGATGTTGGGCAGGACACCACCCTGTGCGATGGTGACGCCCGACAGGAGCTTGTTGAGCTCCTCGTCGTTGCGGATGGCAAGCTGCAGGTGGCGCGGGATGATGCGCGTCTTCTTGTTGTCGCGGGCCGCGTTTCCGGCCAGCTCGAGCACCTCAGCCGCGAGGTACTCCATGACGGCGGCGAGGTAGACGGGCGCCCCGGCGCCGACGCGCTCTGCGTAGTTTCCCTTGCGCAGGAGGCGGTGGATTCTGCCGACCGGGAACTGGAGCCCAGCCCTGCTTGAGCGGGACTTTGACTTGCCCTTGACTTTGCCTCCCTTTCCGCGTCCGGACATGGCGATGGGCTAGCGACGGTGCACACGAAACGGAAACGAAAACGACCGGTGCGAGCGGCAGCGAGTCGAGCAGCGGAGTGCGTGCCGGCGCAGCCGGGGTGGGGGTGCTTTATGGGCTCGGGTGCGGCGGCCGGTTGCGCGCGCGCCCCATTGGTCGGCGGCCGCAACAGGGCGAGCTGGTAAAGGTGCGGCGGCGGCTGGCGGCGGGTGCCACTGTGTGGGGAGACGCTGACTAGAGCGGAGCGCTTGCTACTGGTGTTGCTGCTGCCGTACGTTCGTTCGAGATGCCGCCCAAGACTAGCGGGAAGGCCGCCAAGAAGGCTGGCAAGGCGCAGAAGAACATTTCGAAGGGCGACAAGAAGAAGAAGCGCAAGAGGAAGGAGAGCTATGCCATCTACATCTACAAGGTGCTGAAGCAGGTGCACCCTGACACGGGCATCTCGTCGAAGGCGATGAGCATCATGAACAGCTTCGTGAACGACATTTTCGAGCGCATTGCGGCCGAGGCTTCTCGCCTGGCGCACTACAACAAGCGCTCGACCATCACGTCCCGCGAGATCCAGACCGCTGTGCGGCTGTTGCTGCCTGGCGAGCTGGCCAAGCACGCCGTGAGCGAGGGCACGAAGGCGGTGACCAAGTACACGAGCTCCAAGTAAGGAGGTGGCTCTGGAGTGGAAGGAAGGATGGAGAAGGCTCCTCCGTTGCGAGAGCGGCAAAACGGCCCTTTTCAGGGCCACCAACTTGCCTTTTGCGGGAAGGGCGGAATTGTTGTTGTTGTTGTTTGTGTGGACGGCTGTGATGTATGTGTGCATTTTGATTGTGGGTGGGGGGGGGGGGGCGCGTCAAAGCGTGTTGCGGGGGACGGCCACGAGGTTGGTCGGTGGCGTGGAATGGTGGCACGCCTCGTTGGAGTGGTTTTGACCCATTGGTGGTGGTGTGTGTGTGTTACCTGTCTGCGAGGGGGGACAGTGCGATCGGCGACTTTTGTGTCACCGTAACGACGGCCGTTTGCGGGTTTGTTTTTTGCACATCATACATGGCGAGGGTGAAATGTGAAATGTTTTTGTTTGGTTTTTTTTTGCCGCCCACTATTCCCTTTGCTGTACGCCGAGTTTGACAATGGTGCGACGTAACTGCAGCGTGGAGGTGTGTGAGTGACGTTGAAATTGAACGTGCCATTAAGACGCATTGTTGTTGTATTGTACTGTACGTGTACGGCGACACGCACGATGATGTACCATTCGACTCTGATTTTTGATAGCCGTGTCTGACTGATTGCGTACGACGCACGCACACCGATGTCGTCATTCAAGATGCACGCGTGTCCAGTGCAGTACAGTAAGCGCGACGCTAGACGGCGGCGGCGGCGGCGGCGGCGGCGGCGGCGGTCGTCGTTTGTTTGGCGAATGTCTGTACACGTGTTTGTCTGTGTCCATCCGGTATGTATGTGTTTGTTTGAAAGTGTTTTGTGTGTCGGTGACGTGGTCCGATCCGTCGCCCCCTGAGTAACTGTCGATCGGCGCGATAGACCGGCGTCACGCAACTGAACCGAAGTCTTGGGCACACCCGTCATACTGTTGTACACCGTCGCGCTGAGAACGGTGACGAAAGGTTGACTTTGATCGGTCGAATGTCTGGGCAGAACGTGAGGAATGAGGCAAGAGTGCAAGGAGGGGGGGCAAAAGAGAGAGGAAGGGAAAAAGGGGAGAAACGCATTCGTAGAGCAACGGAACGTTCCCGTGTCGGAGGCGTATTGGAGCCGCACTGAAATGCGTTTAACGGCGGCGCGGCTGCAAGTGTCTGCCGTGGTGAACGTTACCTTTGACGGCTGCATTGGGCTTTGCTTTTGCTTTTGCTTTCGCTTTCGCTTTCGCTTTCCCGGATGTACGTAACGTTTGTTGATATGGTTGTGAGGAAGAGTGTATGACAGTGCCGTGCCGTCCATGTTCGTGTGCCCTCCCATTGTGTGTATGCTATTGTCTGTGTACTTGAATGATGTATGTAGGTGTTAGTGGACATGTTTCACCAGTGGGGGGAAATGGATCGTCGATAGTTGGCGTCACTCTGTCACGGTCGAGATGACGCACCCTCCGTACAGAAAGGTGTCGAGAAAGTGTGTGTGTGTGTGTGTGTGTGTGTGTGTGTGTGTGTGTGTGCGTCCGTGAATTGGCAGTGTTTGGAGGTGGGCGTGCCCTGCATGTGGCCCGGAAGGCTGTTCGTTTGGCGGTAGTGTTGTGTGGACAGGGGAGGGGCATGCGTAACGCTGCTGGCATGGCATTTCGGGAGATGGGAGGGGGCAAACGAGGAGCGGCGGCCAAAGAAAGGCGGGACGGGGAGGGGCGCGGTGTGGGTGGCTTGCGCCTGTGCTCGGCGTTGTGGTTTGTGCAAAAGAGGAGGAGAAAAACAATGAGTTGCCAGGGAGGGGAGCGGTGTTGTGTTGTGGTTGTCGTGGTGTAGCCGCAGACGCGGCTGTCAGTGAACGTGGCGAGACGGACGGATGCGCGGAGGGGCGGGGGCGGCGCATTTCGCCGGTGCCGTGCCGTGCCGTGCCGTGCCTGACAGCCGCGTGGTCGCTGTGTTGTTGGTGGCGTGGGGGCGAGGAGAGTACCGTACGGGTGTGCTTGTGCGCCGGAAATGGCACACTGCGCCTGCCCGTCTTGGAGGCTGATGGCTGTGGTGTGGAAATGGGGCGCGGTGATGTTGAAGCAGTTGAAGGACAGAAAAGAAACCAAGAAAACGGGAGGCGTGATGCGGCGGTGGTGGTGAGAGCGGGAAAAACAAAACAAACAAAAAAAAAAACAACAAAAAAAAGAAGGAAAAACAACAAGAAACAAAAAAGAAAACAAAAAGTCTATCAATATTAGAATGTAAATGGAAATGGAAATGGACCCAGGTATAACCTCCCTGCACAAATAGCAGAGAGTCCGATGATAATAGAAATGTGCCAGAATGTTAACGTCCCTACAAAACAAACCCAACGATAATATTAATGAAAGAATGAACCGTATGTAACATTGCAACAGACATAATGAAACCTGATAAATTGTATAAGGGCA
Source organism: Schistocerca piceifrons (assembly GCF_021461385.2). NCBI lineage: Eukaryota > Metazoa > Arthropoda > Insecta > Orthoptera > Acrididae > Schistocerca > Schistocerca piceifrons. The sequence goes on along the minus strand of NW_025727157.1, from coordinate 20,658 downwards.
GCAGCGTTGACCTTTGGCCCTGTATTCAGAATAAAAAGAGCCAAAGATCGTCACCCCAATGAAAAAGACACTGAAACACGTATGTAACATAGCAGCGATGGCGAGACATTGTAGCATCTGTGACCAGAGAGTTTGCGCTGGACCGCGCGAGTGTTGCGAGCGGTTCTCAGTCAGTCAGTCAGTCAGTCAGTCAGTCGGTCGGTCGTTGCGAGTCTGTAGGTCTGTCTAGTTGAGGGCTGTACTCTGTCAGTAGTCGTCGCGTGCAGTACGCTAATAGTCGTCATGCAGAGCGGTCGGTCAGTAGTAGCAGCCGAGTGCGGTTGTGTGATGTAGGCGGTCGGCAACACTGGTCAAGATGGTGAATAAGGTATACTGTGAATTAATATAATCATTAGATAATGAACAATTTTATTTATTGTAATTATTCTCCAACAAGTTCCCCAATAATAATTTTTATTTCAAAAGCATTTTTCAAACATTTAATTTTTTATTGAACTGAAGAGTTCGTTGCACTTCACATTTCATTCCACTTCTTTGAAGAAAAATTTCACTAAAATCACAAAAAAAAAAGAGAATATTATTATTTGCAATGCAGTTCCTCCAAGCGCTGCGCAACAAACAAGAGCAGAAATGTGACATCCATTTATTCTGAGGTAAGACTTTAATTCTGATTGTTTTGCACAGGGCCAAAGACCGATATTTCGGTTTAATTGAAGTTTCTTGTCACTGAACGGACTTTTAAATGTTGTGAAGAATTTATATTTGAGTCAGATTGCGAATTTAACATTTTTGTTGCCATTTTCAATACCTCTCATTGTGGGCGAGGTTACAATTAGCGCAATGTCCATTAGCATCCGTAAATAACATTGTCCATTATTTTAAATTTTGCGGGGAGGTTACAACGCACAAAAAAAAAAAAAACAAAACAAAAAATTGCATTTGTATCCGCTCCTCAATTGTAGATACCCCTTACACAGCTGTGTGCAATGAATGAGTGCTGGCTGGTAATTAATTGCACTCCTTGGAGGGAAATGCCATAGGAAGTAGTCTTTAAAAAGTGAATGTTTTTCGTTAAAAGACAAAAGTTACTTTAGAAAAAAGTAATAGTGGGGCTTTTTGTCGTTGAACAAAATAAGTACAATGAACATACGTTATCAGATTTGCGCAAAATGCAGCTTCACACCACCTTTTGATTATAACACAATATACTATACATCGTCCCGAACCGTGACCAGAGTCGCGAGACGAGCAGAGCACGCCGCCGACGCCCGCTCAGTACAACCGTCCACCCGCTACTACTGTCGACCGACTACTACCTCTCCCGACTCGCGCTACAATATATATAACAACTGTTCCTGGCGACCCGGTGCGTGCCACTACTGTCGTCTGGCGCGGTCCAAGCGCCGACTAGCAACGATAAATAACTCTCTGGTCAGACAGAGATGCTGTCATGCCTCGCCATCGCTCTGGTAATGAATACATACGTGTTGCAGCGTGCGTACCACCGGAACACGCAGTGGCGGAGCCAAAGACTGTGTTGTCGAGGTCGAGTGCGAGCGGGAAGAGAGGCAGCGTCGGCACGGAGATGCAAGCGAGCGCGAGACGCACGGGGGCTGCGGCGTGGCGCGTTTGCGGTCGGCGCCTTTGGTGGCAACGGCCGGGACAAGCAGCGGTGTATGGTGTGGTGCGGGGCGGACAGGGGCGGCGGTGGACGGGGAGGAGGCGGCGCGACGACGGCATGGGGGCGAAAACGGGACGGGGGACGGGGGACGGCGGATGTTGAGAGGCGTCACGCGCGGACAGGACACAGACACAGAGACACACAGATTGGAAAGGGAGGGTGCGCGGTAATAATAGTTGGGAATGTGCGTACCGTGCGGGACGGGAGTGGGCGAGGAACACGGTCGTGGCCCCTGTTTTGGGTGCGTGTGATGACGTCGGTGTGTTGTGGGAAGGGAAGGTGCTGTGGCGGCGGCGCGTAATGGGCGTAGGCCGAAAAGAGAAAGGAACGTCGGCAGTGTGTTGGCAAGCGTCGGTTCGACTGCGACGTTGATGGGCAGGGCAGGGCGAGGTTAATGGTGGTAGGAGTAGGCGTGTGGGCGCACAAAATCTGCCGCTGCAGGCGGTGCCGTAACCGCCATGGCGGGAAGGAGAGAGGGCCAAAGAAAGAAAGAAAGAAAGAAAGAAAGAAGAAAACAAAAAAAAAAAAAAAAAAAAGGAGGAGGGGGGGGGCGAAAGTGGAGAGGCGGTGGTGTGAGAAGGGCGGGGGCGGAAGGAAGGCAGGAAGGACAAGAGGCGAGGCGACGGCTTGCTTTGTGTATCGGTCGGTCTCTGGCTATGCTTCGTTTTCTGCAGCAGGGTCGGTGCGCGGCGTGGCTCGCGGCAGTGGGAACGCCTGGCGGCTGGACGGCCAGCAATGCGGTTGGATGGGCGGCCACAGCACCGCACCTGTGCCCGAGGAGGAGACGCTGGCGGCGGGCCCTGAGGTGAGGCCGGCTCGGCTCGGCTGGGGCTGTGGATGTGTAGGTGTGCGCCGCTGCTGCAACAACGAGTAAAACGCGAGAAGAAGGGATGGCGGTAGAGAGAGGAAAAAAAAAAGGTCGTGTTGTGTTGATGCGCAGGCAGACGCGTACAGAGAGACGAGCCCGGTCTGCAGCAGGGTGTGGCCGTGCCGAGTGCAGAGCAGCGGCGGCTCGGTTCGGTTCGGCCCGGCCCGGCCCGGCGGGCCGCGCTGTTGTCGCGGACGTGAGCGCCCCCTGGCGGGTGGCCGGAGGCGGCGCGGCGTGTTGGACGTGTGGCTGGTGGCAGTGCACAATTTGCGAGTGGCTGGCGGTGTGGTGTGGCGGTTGGCGCGTCGGGCGGCGGAGAGAGAGAGAGAGGGGGAGGAGAGGTATGTGTTGCGGGCGCCCTTTGCTGCGCTGCGTCGTTGCGTGTGCCGTACAGGGCGGGCGCTTGTCGACTGTGTGGGCGGTGTGGCGAATTGGCGTGAAACGGCTGCCGAGAGGTGTGTGGTAGCGAGCCGGTCGGTGTCAGTGCAGTGCGAAGGGGAATGTGCGTGCGTTTGGCGGTTTCGGTGTGCTTTTTGCGGCGTGAGAGTGGGGAATTAGTGGGGCCGGCTGTTGTGTTGGTTCCTTGTGTCTTGTGTCGCGTAGCTTGATGGCAACGTGGAAGGACGCCGGTTTCGTTTCGAGCCTTGCGTGTGGTTGTCGACGTTGACTGGTTGGCGTGTGCATGTGTGGGTCGCGAGTGCGTTTTTGGCTGGCTGTGTGTGTGTGTGTGTGTGTGTGTGTGTGTGTGTGTGTGTGTGTTTTGGGGGGGAAGGGGGAGGCGGTGGTGAAAGTGCAGTCGTTGCCACGGGCGCGTCGTCGGGTGGGGCTGGGGCTGTGCGTCGTGGCGGAAAGGTGGTAGGTTGCGGGAAGCGAGCCCGTCGTTGACGGTGTCGCGTGAGTTGTGACTCGAGTGGGGCGCGGGGCGCGGGACAGGAGCAGCGTGCCGCTGCGTCGTGGTCGTCAGCAGAGGCTGTGCGTGTGCTTGTCCTTTTTGTGGGCGGTTCGTGCGAGGCGTTTTTTGTTTCGTGTTGCCCTAGTTGTTAGTTTATTTTTTTTTTGTGTTTGTTATTTTGAGACGACGACTGGTTGGTGGCGTGCGCGCGAAGTGGCGGTGTGCGCTTCCCGTGTCGTTTTGTTTTTGTTTGGTTTTTTTGTTTTTGTGTGTTTTTTTTTTGCACTGGGCCCCGGGGGGTGGGTGGGTGCGTGTGTGTCGATTGCCGGCTGGCGAAAGGTGCGCCATCGGCGGGGTGGGTCGCCGGCACAAGTAGAGGCGGCGGCGTTGTTGCTGTTGTTGTGTGGTGTTTGTTTTGTTCGGCTGTGTCGGCGAGCTGTGTTGCGGTGCGTGTGAATGGTGGTGCAAAAGTGCTGGCGTTGGGGCTGCGACTGCGACGGCGGCGAGCCGCGGGCGCGCATGATAGTGATGTTGTGAACAGCGGCTGTGTACGGTAGTGGTGTTGTTGTAGCACGACGTGCATCCGGGCCGGCGCGGAAAGCGCAGTTGCGGGCGGTTGCCCTTCGGTGCCAGCCATGTCGCGTGAGCGGCGGGTTGCTCTGGTGTCGACACGTGGTGCTCTGGGTTGTTGTGTGGTGCCCTTTGGCCGGTGGGGGTGGTTCGCGTGTGTCTCGTTCGCGCTCGGTATCTGGTCGTGGTCGTGCTGCTCCCCCGTCTGTCGGCGGTTTTCGACGTCGTCTGTACGTTTTTGTTCGTTTGCGGCGTGCCTGCCGACGTCGTCCCGTCGCGACCTTTCAACCGAAAGTGTGGCGCCCGAAGGTGAACGAACGTAACCCTGACCTCGGCGCTTTACGCTGAGCCGAGCGAACCGAACCTAACCTGTGGTGTGGCGAGGTGAGCTCAGCCTGTGAGCCCCTAACGTCTACGTAAGGTAAGCTGTCCGGCTGACGCCTCACGTTTGAACGCTTTTTTTTAACCTAGCACTGACCCCTTAACCTAACGTGTAACCTAACCTAACCTCTGACGCCTGACGTGTTTGAATGCTTAACCTAAGTTTGACGCTTAACCTAACCCAAGTCCCCTTAACCTAACCCACGTCCACCTAACCCTAACCTAACCTAGACGTGTAAACGTAATGTGTAACGCGTAACGTGTAAGGTCGGCTGTCGTGTGTGCTGACGGCAGATTGGGTTGGTCTGTAGATTCGGATTGCGGTTTGCCTCGGTCGAGGGGTTGGGTCGGAAGCGGCGAGGGGCGGCGGCGCCTGTTGCGCAGGCGGCGTCCGTTTGCGGCGGGCAATTGTTGATAAACGGCTGTGAATGTTGGCGGGCGAGGAGGAGGACGGCGCGCGATGTGGCCCGACGGCTGCGGGCCGATCGGGAAACGGCGGGAGGGCGACGGAAGGCGATGGGGCGGCGGAGGCGCGTTTGCACGGCCGTCATCGCCGCACGCCTCGGCTTGTGTGGCTGTGGCGCCGGCCGCGCTGGCCGGGCTGCCGCGGCGACGGTGTGGGAGTTTTGCCGAAGGTTTGGCCATTGTGGCGGGTCGTCGGCTGGGGCTGTGGGGGCGGCATTTGGGCGGGGGCGGCGATTCTCGGCGGGCCGACCCAGGCTGTAGCGCGCGGTAGCTGCAGTTTGGCCGTGGTTTGCGGCGCTGCCGTGGCGACTGGTTGGCGACTGTGGTGTGGCTGTGTGTAGCCCCATCCTCGGTGGTTTGAAAGGCGCGGGCGGTTGTGGCGCAGGTTTGGGGCTGCTCCGCACAGGCTGTCGGACGTTGGGCGGTAGCAAGCGCGGGAGGCGCGGCGCGGCGGCGCGCAGAGTGGCGGCCGCTCTCTCGGCCGTCCGCGCCCGCCCGCGACACTGGCTGGGCCTTGTGATTCTCTGCTCTGCTGCTGTGCTGTGCTTGCGTGCCTGCCTGCCGTCCCGCTCGCTCTCGCTCTCGCTCTCGCTGTGTGTTACGCGCGTCGTCGAAATGGCAGATCAGGCGGCTACGAACGAGACTGCTGCGGCACCCGCCGCCACCGGCACTACGAAGAAGGCCAAGTCTGCGTCGTCTGCGAAGAAGCCGCGCGCCAAGCCTGCGCACCCGCGCACCTCTGAGATGGTGACGGCCGCCATCAAGAGTCTGAAGGAGCGCGGCGGGTCGTCGCTGCAGGCGATCAAGAAGTACATTGCCGCGCACTACAAGCTGGACGCGGAGAAGCTGGCGCCGTTTATCAAGAAGTACCTCAAGTCGGCCGTCGTGGCGGGCGAGCTGGTGCAGACGAAGGGGAAGGGCGCGTCCGGCTCGTTCAAGCTTGCCGGCGCCGGCGGCGGGGGGGCGGCCGAGGGCGGCAAGGCTCGTGCTGGCGGTGCCAAGAAGAAGCGCGCCGCTCCGGCCAGCAAGGAGAAGAAGGGCGCCCGTGCGGCCGGCGCAAAGAAGGCTGGTGGCGTGAAGGCGGCGACCGGTCGGAAGGCGGGCGCCGCCAAGAAGGCGTCTGCGGCGTCGGCCGCTCCCGCGGGTGCGAAGAAGGCGGCTGCGGCCAAGCCGGCCAAGGCCAAGTCGCCGTCGAAGGCGAAGAAGGCCGCCAAGGTTCCGACGAAGAAGCCGAAGGCGCCGCGCCCGAAGAAGGCGACGACGCCGTCTAAGGCGAAGGCTTCGCCCAAGAAGAAGAAGTAGAGTAGAGGAGAAAGAGATGGGAGAAAGGAAGGGTTTGGCGCTTGACTCCGTCGTCCCCACCCCCCGTCGTCGTCTAGTGGCGCGCAAGAGACGCGCGGCCCAAAACGGCCCTTCTCAGGGCCATCAAAGCACGTCGGGGAAGGTTTTGATTGTCGTGTTGCGTTTGGTGTGGGTGTCTGTCTGTCTGGCGTTTCTGTATGCCCGTGGGGATGCTGTTTGCGTGCCGTGGTGGTTGGATTGCGGGGGTCGGTGGCGGGTGTGGGCGGCGGTAGCGGTAAGCGGTGTTGTTGTTGATTGTCGCCGTGTTTGTGGCGGCGGCCGACGGTTGGTTTTCTGTCACGTTGTTTTGTTTGAATACGTTGGTTGGCTTGCCTGCGTTCGTTCTTCTCGGATGTCTGTCTTGTCTAGTCGTGTCTGGTCTTTGTTGTTTTGTTCCTTTGTGTGTGTGTGTGTGTGTTATGTTTTGCAACGGGGGGCACGTTGAGATGTGGAAGGAGTCGGCGGGGATTTCGGTGGCGTGTAGAGCGAGCGAGCGCGCCTGCCTGGCCGTTGGCCGTCGGAGTGGAGTGCGGGTTTGTTTTTGTGTTTTCGAAACGAAAGCGGCGGCCGGCCGGCCAGCCACCCGTGCGGTGTGACGTCGGCCGTTGGGTATTGTGCGCTTTGAGCGCCGGGGAGGGATGATGTGTGATTGTTGCGCGCTGCTAAGCAGGCAGGCAGAGTGAGCGGGTGTGGCGGACGGACGGGAAGTGGTGGTTGTTGTTTTTGGGTTGCGGGGCGAGAGGCAGGCGACCGACAAAGTTTGCTCGCGACGGAGAGATGTTAGTGGCCCTGAAAAGGGCCGTTTTTGTTTGTGCGGTGCGGTGCCGCGGCGCGGTTTAGGCGCGCTCGCCGCGGATGCGGCGCGCGAGCTGGATGTCCTTGGGCATGATGGTGACGCGCTTGGCGTGGATTGCGCACAGGTTGGTGTCTTCGAAGAGGCCGACGAGGTAGGCCTCGCTGGCCTCCTGCAGGGCCATGACTGCGGAGCTCTGGAAGCGCAGGTCGGTCTTGAAGTCCTGGGCGATCTCGCGCACTAGGCGCTGGAATGGCAGCTTGCGGATGAGCAGCTCTGTGCTCTTCTGGTAGCGCCTGATTTCTCGCAGGGCGACGGTGCCCGGCCTGTAGCGGTGGGGCTTCTTGACGCCTCCGGTGGCGGGCGCGCTCTTCCTCGCCGCCTTGGTGGCGAGCTGTTTGCGCGGCGCCTTTCCGCCGGTGGACTTGCGGGCCGTTTGCTTTGTGCGGGCCATAGCGGTAGCGGAGCGGCGTGCGTGGAGGTTAGGTGCGGCGCGGCGTCCGGTGCTGCCTTGACAACGGGCCCGCGCGCCTCCGTGCTGCGCTTATATGCCCTCGGTTGCGCGTGGTGGGGGGAGGGCGGGCCAGAGTCTATATAGGGGGGCGGCGGGCGCGCTGGGCGCAGACCGTAGCCGACTCGCCAGCCGCTGCAGCTGCTGTTTGTGCACGTTTTGCTTTGCCCGAGGAAGGAAGGATGACAGGCCGCGGCAAGGGAGGAAAGGGGCTCGGCAAGGGTGGCGCCAAGCGGCACCGCAAGGTGTTGCGCGACAACATCCAGGGCATCACGAAGCCCGCCATCCGCCGCCTGGCTCGCAGGGGCGGCGTGAAGCGCATCTCTGGTCTGATCTACGAGGAGACCCGCGGGGTGCTGAAGGTGTTCCTGGAGAACGTGATCCGCGACGCGGTGACGTACACTGAGCACGCCAAGCGCAAGACTGTGACGGCCATGGACGTGGTGTACGCCCTGAAGAGGCAGGGGCGCACCCTGTACGGTTTCGGCGGTTAGGCTGCGTCGCAGCGGGCGCTGGCCTTCCCGCGGCCGTGCTTGTGGGTGGGAGAGACTAGGAAACGGCCCTTTTCAGGGCCACCACACTGTTCGGAAGTTGAAAAGTGCGAAAGAGTCTGTGTTGTTTGTTTGTTTGTTTCTTTCTTTCCGTTTGAGCGACGTGATGTGACTGGGAGGGGAGAAGGAAAGGAAACGTGTCATGTGGCTGGCTGTGTGTGGGAGCTGCTTCGTTTGTGTTTGTTATTGTGTGTCGTTGTATCGATCGCGACGGAGATGGCGGGCTGTGTGTTGTTGTGCGAGAGGCGGTGATTATTTGCTTGCGTGGTTTGGCTCTGTGTGTTTGCGGCGGCGTTGGGGTTTCCGAGGCAAGGCGTGTGGGCACAGGCGGCCGGATCAGCTGTTTCGTTCGTGTCGACGGCCGTTGCGCGCGGGAGTGGAGGGCGGTGTGTCGACACGCCTCCCTGTAACAATGGTCATTATTGCTGCCGTTGTCGTTTGGAAGGCGACTGCGACCGTGCAAAATGAATGAATGTGTGTGTGTGTGTGTGTGTTTGTTGGGCCACACGGGCTGTGTGGACGACAAGATGGCGGACGTGCGCCGGCGGCGGCTGTGCTGTGAAAGTGCAAAGTTAAAACAAAACAAGGTGCGGCGAGGACGACTGAAATTTTGCTTTGGACGTAGGTTTGTGTGGTGGCCCTGAAAAGGGCCGATTGTTGTGGGCCGGGCCGAGCCGAGCCGGCAAAGCGCGTTGCGTGCAGGGGAGCACGCGGCGCTGCGATTGCCTTGGCCTCCTTTAGGCCTTCTTCTCGGTCTTCTTTGGCAGCAGGACGGCCTGGATGTTGGGCAGGACACCACCCTGTGCGATGGTGACGCCCGACAGGAGCTTGTTGAGCTCCTCGTCGTTGCGGATGGCAAGCTGCAGGTGGCGCGGGATGATGCGCGTCTTCTTGTTGTCGCGGGCCGCGTTTCCGGCCAGCTCGAGCACCTCAGCCGCGAGGTACTCCATGACGGCGGCGAGGTAGACGGGCGCCCCGGCGCCGACGCGCTCTGCGTAGTTTCCCTTGCGCAGGAGGCGGTGGATTCTGCCGACCGGGAACTGGAGCCCAGCCCTGCTTGAGCGGGACTTTGACTTGCCCTTGACTTTGCCTCCCTTTCCGCGTCCGGACATGGCGATGGGCTAGCGACGGTGCACACGAAACGGAAACGAAAACGACCGGTGCGAGCGGCAGCGAGTCGAGCAGCGGAGTGCGTGCCGGCGCAGCCGGGGTGGGGGTGCTTTATGGGCTCGGGTGCGGCGGCCGGTTGCGCGCGCGCCCCATTGGTCGGCGGCCGCAACAGGGCGAGCTGGTAAAGGTGCGGCGGCGGCTGGCGGCGGGTGCCACTGTGTGGGGAGACGCTGACTAGAGCGGAGCGCTTGCTACTGGTGTTGCTGCTGCCGTACGTTCGTTCGAGATGCCGCCCAAGACTAGCGGGAAGGCCGCCAAGAAGGCTGGCAAGGCGCAGAAGAACATTTCGAAGGGCGACAAGAAGAAGAAGCGCAAGAGGAAGGAGAGCTATGCCATCTACATCTACAAGGTGCTGAAGCAGGTGCACCCTGACACGGGCATCTCGTCGAAGGCGATGAGCATCATGAACAGCTTCGTGAACGACATTTTCGAGCGCATTGCGGCCGAGGCTTCTCGCCTGGCGCACTACAACAAGCGCTCGACCATCACGTCCCGCGAGATCCAGACCGCTGTGCGGCTGTTGCTGCCTGGCGAGCTGGCCAAGCACGCCGTGAGCGAGGGCACGAAGGCGGTGACCAAGTACACGAGCTCCAAGTAAGGAGGTGGCTCTGGAGTGGAAGGAAGGATGGAGAAGGCTCCTCCGTTGCGAGAGCGGCAAAACGGCCCTTTTCAGGGCCACCAACTTGCCTTTTGCGGGAAGGGCGGAATTGTTGTTGTTGTTGTTTGTGTGGACGGCTGTGATGTATGTGTGCATTTTGATTGTGGGTGGGGGGGGGGGGGCGCGTCAAAGCGTGTTGCGGGGGACGGCCACGAGGTTGGTCGCCGTGGCGTGGAATGGTGGCACGCCTCGTTGGAGTGGTTTTGACCCATTGGTGGTGGTGTGTGTGTGTTACCTGTCTGCGAGGGGGGACAGTGCGATCGGCGACTTTTGTGTCACCGTAACGACGGCCGTTTGCGGGTTTGTTTTTTGCACATCATACATGGCGAGGGTGAAATGTGAAATGTTTTTGTTTGGTTTTTTTTTGCCGCCCACTATTCCCTTTGCTGTACGCCGAGTTTGACAATGGTGCGACGTAACTGCAGCGTGGAGGTGTGTGAGTGACGTTGAAATTGAACGTGCCATTAAGACGCATTGTTGTTGTATTGTACTGTACGTGTACGGCGACACGCACGATGATGTACCATTCGACTCTGATTTTTGATAGCCGTGTCTGACTGATTGCGTACGACGCACGCACACCGATGTCGTCATTCAAGATGCACGCGTGTCCAGTGCAGTACAGTAAGCGCGACGCTAGACGGCGGCGGCGGCGGCGGCGGCGGCGGCGGCGGTCGTCGTTTGTTTGGCGAATGTCTGTACACGTGTTTGTCTGTGTCCATCCGGTATGTATGTGTTTGTTTGAAAGTGTTTTGTGTGTCGGTGACGTGGTCCGATCCGTCGCCCCCTGAGTAACTGTCGATCGGCGCGATAGACCGGCGTCACGCAACTGAACCGAAGTCTTGGGCACACCCGTCATACTGTTGTACACCGTCGCGCTGAGAACGGTGACGAAAGGTTGACTTTGATCGGTCGAATGTCTGGGCAGAACGTGAGGAATGAGGCAAGAGTGCAAGGAGGGGGGGCAAAAGAGAGAGGAAGGGAAAAAGGGGAGAAACGCATTCGTAGAGCAACGGAACGTTCCCGTGTCGGAGGCGTATTGGAGCCGCACTGAAATGCGTTTAACGGCGGCGCGGCTGCAAGTGTCTGCCGTGGTGAACGTTACCTTTGACGGCTGCATTGGGCTTTGCTTTTGCTTTTGCTTTCGCTTTCGCTTTCGCTTTCCCGGATGTACGTAACGTTTGTTGATATGGTTGTGAGGAAGAGTGTATGACAGTGCCGTGCCGTCCATGTTCGTGTGCCCTCCCATTGTGTGTATGCTATTGTCTGTGTACTTGAATGATGTATGTAGGTGTTAGTGGACATGTTTCACCAGTGGGGGGAAATGGATCGTCGATAGTTGGCGTCACTCTGTCACGGTCGAGATGACGCACCCTCCGTACAGAAAGGTGTCGAGAAAGTGTGTGTGTGTGTGTGTGTGTGTGTGTGTGTGTGTGTGTGCGTCCGTGAATTGGCAGTGTTTGGAGGTGGGCGTGCCCTGCATGTGGCCCGGAAGGCTGTTCGTTTGGCGGTAGTGTTGTGTGGACAGGGGAGGGGCATGCGTAACGCTGCTGGCATGGCATTTCGGGAGATGGGAGGGGGCAAACGAGGAGCGGCGGCCAAAGAAAGGCGGGACGGGGAGGGGCGCGGTGTGGGTGGCTTGCGCCTGTGCTCGGCGTTGTGGTTTGTGCAAAAGAGGAGGAGAAAAACAATGAGTTGCCAGGGAGGGGAGCGAGGTGTTGTGTTGTGGTTGTCGTGGTGTAGCCGCAGACGCGGCTGTCAGTGAACGTGGCGAGACGGACGGATGCGCGGAGGGGCGGGGGCGGCGCATTTCGCCGGTGCCGTGCCGTGCCGTGCCGTGCCTGACAGCCGCGTGGTCGCTGTGTTGTTGGTGGCGTGGGGGCGAGGAGAGTACCGTACGGGTGTGCTTGTGCGCCGGAAATGGCACACTGCGCCTGCCCGTCTTGGAGGCTGATGGCTGTGGTGTGGAAATGGGGCGCGGTGATGTTGAAGCAGTTGAAGGACAGAAAAGAAACCAAGAAAACGGGAGGCGTGATGCGGCGGTGGTGGTGAGAGCGGGAAAAACAAAACAAACAAAAAAAAAAACAACAAAAAAAAGAAGGAAAAACAACAAGAAACAAAAAAGAAAACAAAAAGTCTATCAATATTAGAATGTAAATGGAAATGGAAATGGACCCAGGTATAACCTCCCTGCACAAATAGCAGAGAGTCCGATGATAATAGAAATGTGCCAGAATGTTAACGTCCCTACAAAACAAACCCAACGATAATATTAATGAAAGAATGAACCGTATGTAACATTGCAACAGACATAATGAAACCTGATAAATTGTATAAGGGCAGCAGCGTTGACCTTTGGCCCTGTATTCAGAATAAAAAGAGCCAAAGATCGTCACCCCAATGAAAAAGACACTGAAACACGTATGTAACATAGCAGCGATGGCGAGACATTGTAGCATCTGTGACCAGAGAGTTTGCGCTGGACCGCGCGAGTGTTGCGAGCGGTTCTCAGTCAGTCAGTCAGTCAGTCAGTCAGTCGGTCGGTCGTTGCGAGTCTGTAGGTCTGTCTAGTTGAGGGCTGTACTCTGTCAGTAGTCGTCGCGTGCAGTACGCTAATAGTCGTCATGCAGAGCGGTCGGTCAGTAGTAGCAGCCGAGTGCGGTTGTGTGATGTAGGCGGTCGGCAACACTGGTCAAGATGGTGAATAAGGTATACTGTGAATTAATATAATCATTAGATAATGAACAATTTTATTTATTGTAATTATTCTCCAACAAGTTCCCCAATAATAATTTTTATTTCAAAAGCATTTTTCAAACATTTAATTTTTTATTGAACTGAAGAGTTCGTTGCACTTCACATTTCATTCCACTTCTTTGAAGAAAAATTTCACTAAAATCACAAAAAAAAAAGAGAATATTATTATTTGCAATGCAGTTCCTCCAAGCGCTGCGCAACAAACAAGAGCAGAAATGTGACATCCATTTATTCTGAGGTAAGACTTTAATTCTGATTGTTTTGCACAGGGCCAAAGACCGATATTTCGGTTTAATTGAAGTTTCTTGTCACTGAACGGACTTTTAAATGTTGTGAAGAATTTATATTTGAGTCAGATTGCGAATTTAACATTTTTGTTGCCATTTTCAATACCTCTCATTGTGGGCGAGGTTACAATTAGCGCAATGTCCATTAGCATCCGTAAATAACATTGTCCATTATTTTAAATTTTGCGGGGAGGTTACAACGCACAAAAAAAAAAAAAACAAAACAAAAAATTGCATTTGTATCCGCTCCTCAATTGTAGATACCCCTTACACAGCTGTGTGCAATGAATGAGTGCTGGCTGGTAATTAATTGCACTCCTTGGAGGGAAATGCCATAGGAAGTAGTCTTTAAAAAGTGAATGTTTTTCGTTAAAAGACAAAAGTTACTTTAGAAAAAAGTAATAGTGGGGCTTTTTGTCGTTGAACAAAATAAGTACAATGAACATACGTTATCAGATTTGCGCAAAATGCAGCTTCACACCACCTTTTGATTATAACACAATATACTATACATCGTCCCGAACCGTGACCAGAGTCGCGAGACGAGCAGAGCACGCCGCCGACGCCCGCTCAGTACAACCGTCCACCCGCTACTACTGTCGACCGACTACTACCTCTCCCGACTCGCGCTACAATATATATAACAACTGTTCCTGGCGACCCGGTGCGTGCCACTACTGTCGTCTGGCGCGGTCCAAGCGCCGACTAGCAACGATAAATAACTCTCTGGTCAGACAGAGATGCTGTCATGCCTCGCCATCGCTCTGGTAATGAATACATACGTGTTGCAGCGTGCGTACCACCGGAACACGCAGTGGCGGAGCCAAAGACTGTGTTTGTCGAGGTCGAGTGCGAGCGGGAAGAGAGGCAGCGTCGGCACGGAGATGCAAGCGAGCGCGAGACGCACGGGGGCTGCGGCGTGGCGCGTTTGCGGTCGGCGCCTTTGGTGGCAACGGCCGGGACAAGCAGCGGTGTATGGTGTGGTGCGGGGCGGACAGGGGCGGCGGTGGACGGGGAGGAGGCGGCGCGACGACGGCATGGGGGCGAAAACGGGACGGGGGACGGGGGACGGCGGATGTTGAGAGGCGTCACGCGCGGACAGGACACAGACACAGAGACACACAGATTGGAAAGGGAGGGTGCGCGGTAATAATAGTTGGGAATGTGCGTACCGTGCGGGACGGGAGTGGGCGAGGAACACGGTCGTGGCCCCTGTTTTGGGTGCGTGTGATGACGTCGGTGTGTTGTGGGAAGGGAAGGTGCTGTGGCGGCGGCGCGTAATGGGCGTAGGCCGAAAAGAGAAGGAACGTCGGCAGTGTGTTGGCAAGCGTCGGTTCGACTGCGACGTTGATGGGCAGGGCAGGGCGAGGTTAATGGTGGTAGGAGTAGGCGTGTGGGCGCACAAAATCTGCCGCTGCAGGCGGTGCCGTAACCGCCATGGCGGGAAGGAGAGAGGGCCAAAGAAAGAAAGAAAGAAAGAAAGAAAGAAGAAAACAAAAAAAAAAAAAAAAAAAAGGAGGAGGGGGGGGGCGAAAGTGGAGAGGCGGTGGTGTGAGAAGGGCGGGGGCGGAAGGAAGGCAGGAAGGACAAGAGGCGAGGCGACGGCTTGCTTTGTGTATCGGTCGGTCTCTGGCTATGCTTCGTTTTCTGCAGCAGGGTCGGTGCGCGGCGTGGCTCGCGGCAGTGGGAACGCCTGGCGGCTGGACGGCCAGCAATGCGGTTGGATGGGCGGCCACAGCACCGCACCTGTGCCCGAGGAGGAGACGCTGGCGGCGGGCCCTGAGGTGAGGCCGGCTCGGCTCGGCTGGGGCTGTGGATGTGTAGGTGTGCGCCGCTGCTGCAACAACGAGTAAAACGCGAGAAGAAGGGATGGCGGTAGAGAGAGGAAAAAAAAAAGGTCGTGTTGTGTTGATGCGCAGGCAGACGCGTACAGAGAGACGAGCCCGGTCTGCAGCAGGGTGTGGCCGTGCCGAGTGCAGAGCAGCGGCGGCTCGGTTCGGTTCGGCCCGGCCCGGCCCGGCGGGCCGCGCTGTTGTCGCGGACGTGAGCGCCCCCTGGCGGGTGGCCGGAGGCGGCGCGGCGTGTTGGACGTGTGGCTGGTGGCAGTGCACAATTTGCGAGTGGCTGGCGGTGTGGTGTGGCGGTTGGCGCGTCGGGCGGCGGAGAGAGAGAGAGAGGGGGAGGAGAGGTATGTGTTGCGGGCGCCCTTTGCTGCGCTGCGTCGTTGCGTGTGACCGTACAGGGCGGGCGCTTGTCGACTGTGTGGGCGGTGTGGCGAATTGGCGTGAAACGGCTGCCGAGAGGTGTGTGGTAGCGAGCCGGTCGGTGTCAGTGCGAAGGGGAATGTGCGTGCGTTTGGCGGTTTCGGTGTGCTTTTTGCGGCGTGAGAGTGGGGAATTAGTGGGGCCGGCTGTTGTGTTGGTTCCTTGTGTCTTGTGTCGCGTAGCTTGATGGCAACGTGGAAGGACGCCGGTTTCGTTTCGAGCCTTGCGTGTGGTTGTCGACGTTGACTGGTTGGCGTGTGCATGTGTGGGTCGCGAGTGCGTTTTTGGCTGGCTGTGTGTGTGTGTGTGTGTGTGTGTGTGTGTGTGTGTGTGTGTGTGTGTTTTGGGGGGGAAGGGGGAGGCGGTGGTGAAAGTGCAGTCGTTGCCACGGGCGCGTCGTCGGGTGGGGCTGGGGCTGTGCGTCGTGGCGGAAAGGTGGTAGGTTTGCGGGAAGCGAGCCCGTCGTTGACGGTGTCGCGTGAGTTGTGACTCGAGTGGGGCGCGGGGCGCGGGACAGGAGCAGCGTGCCGCTGCGTCGTGGTCGTCAGCAGAGGCTGTGCGTGTGCTTGTCCTTTTTGTGGGCGGTTCGTGCGAGGCGTTTTTTGTTTCGTGTTGCCCTAGTTGTTAGTTTATTTTTTTTTTGTGTTTGTTATTTTGAGACGACGACTGGTTGGTGGCGTGCGCGCGAAGTGGCGGTGTGCGCTTCCCGTGTCGTTTTGTTTTTGTTTGGTTTTTTTGTTTTTGTGTGTTTTTTTTTGTTTGCACTGGGCCCCGGGGGGTGGGTGGGTGCGTGTGTGTCGATTGCCGGCTGGCGAAAGGTGCGCCATCGGCGGGGTGGGTCGCCGGCACAAGTAGAGGCGGCGGCGTTGTTGCTGTTGTTGTGTGGTGTTTGTTTTGTTCGGCTGTGTCGGCGAGCTGTGTTGCGGTGCGTGTGAATGGTGGTGCAAAAGTGCTGGCGTTGGGGCTGCGACTGCGACGGCGGCGAGCCGCGGGCGCGCATGATAGTGATGTTGTGAACAGCGGCTGTGTACGGTAGTGGTGTTGTTGTAGCACGACGTGCATCCGGGCCGGCGCGGAAAGCGCAGTTGCGGGCGGTTTGCCCTTCGGTGCCAGCCATGTCGCGTGAGCGGCGGGTTGCTCTGGTGTCGACACGTGGTGCTCTGGGTTGTTGTGTGGTGCCCTTTGGCCGGTGGGGGTGGTTCGCGTGTGTCTCGTTCGCGCTCGGTATCTGGTCGTGGTCGTGCTGCTCCCCCGTCTGTCGGCGGTTTTCGACGTCGTCTGTACGTTTTTGTTCGTTTGCGGCGTGCCTGCCGACGTCGTCCCGTCGCGACCTTTCAACCGAAAGTGTGGCGCCCGAAGGTGAACGAACGTAACCCTGACCTCGGCGCTTTACGCTGAGCCGAGCGAACCGAACCTAACCTGTGGTGTGGCGAGGTGAGCTCAGCCTGTGAGCCCCTAACGTCTACGTAAGGTAAGCTGTCCGGCTGACGCCTCACGTTTGAACGCTTTTTTTTAACCTAGCACTGACCCCTTAACCTAACGTGTAACCTAACCTAACCTCTGACGCCTGACGTGTTTGAATGCTTAACCTAAGTTTGACGCTTAACCTAACCCAAGTCCCCTTAACCTAACCCACGTCCACCTAACCCTAACCTAACCTAGACGTGTAAACGTAATGTGTAACGCGTAACGTGTAAGGTCGGCTGTCGTGTGTGCTGACGGCAGATTGGGTTGGTCTGTAGATTCGGATTGCGGTTTGCCTCGGTCGAGGGGTTGGGTCGGAAGCGGCGAGGGGCGGCGGCGCCTGTTGCGCAGGCGGCGTCCGTTTGCGGCGGGCAATTGTTGATAAACGGCTGTGAATGTTGGCGGGCGAGAGGAGGAGGACGGCGCGCGATGTGGCCCGACGGCTGCGGGCCGATCGGGAAACGGCGGGAGGGCGACGGAAGGCGATGGGGCGGCGGAGGCGCGTTTGCACGGCCGTCATCGCCGCACGCCTCGGCTTGTGTGGCTGTGGCGCCGGCCGCGCTGGCCGGGCTGCCGCGGCGACGGTGTGGGAGTTTTGCCGAAGGTTTGGCAATTGTGGCGGGTCGTCGGCTGGGGCTGTGGGGGCGGCATTTGGGCGGGGGCGGCGATTCTCGGCGGGCCGACCCAGGCTTGTAGCGCGCGGTAGCTGCAGTTTGGCCGTGGTTTGCGGCGCTGCCGTGGCGACTGGTTGGCGACTGTGGTGTGGCTGTGTGTAGCCCCATCCTCGGTGGTTTGAAAGGCGCGGGCGGTTGTGGCGCAGGTTTGGGGCTGCTCCGCACAGGCTGTCGGACGTTTGGGCGGTAGCAAGCGCGGGAGGCGCGGCGCGGCGGCGCGCAGAGTGGCGGCCGCTCTCTTCGGCCGTCCGCGCCCGCCCGCGACACTGGCTGGGCCTTGTGATTCTCTGCTCTGCTGCTGTGCTGTGCTTGCGTGCCTGCCTGCCCGTCCCGCTCGCTCTCGCTCTCGCTCTCGCTGTGTGTTACGCGCGTCGTCGAATGGCAGATCAGGCGGCTACGAACGAGACTGCTGCGGCACCCGCCGCCACCGGCACTACGAAGAAGGCCAAGTCTGCGTCGTCTGCGAAGAAGCCGCGCGCCAAGCCTGCGCACCCGCGCACCTCTGAGATGGTGACGGCCGCCATCAAGAGTCTGAAGGAGCGCGGCGGGTCGTCGCTGCAGGCGATCAAGAAGTACATTGCCGCGCACTACAAGCTGGACGCGGAGAAGCTGGCGCCGTTTATCAAGAAGTACCTCAAGTCGGCCGTCGTGGCGGGCGAGCTGGTGCAGACGAAGGGGAAGGGCGCGTCCGGCTCGTTCAAGCTTGCCGGCGCCGGCGGCGGGGGGGCGGCCCGAGGGCGGCAAGGCTCGTGCTGGCGGTTGCCAAGAAGAAGCGCGCCGCTCCGGCCAGCAAGGAGAAGAAGGGGCGCCCGTTGCGGCCGGCGCAAAGAAGTGCTGGTGGCGTGAAGGCGGCGACCGGTCGGAAGGCGGGCGCCCGCCAGAGAAGGCGTCTGCGGCGTCGGCCGCTCCCGCGGGTGCGAAGAAGGCGGCCTGCGGCCAAGCCGGCCAAGGCCAAGTCGCCGTCGAAGGCGAAGAAGGCCGCCAAGGTTCCGACGAAGAAGCCGAAGGCGCCGCGCCCAGAAGAAGGCGACGACGCCGTCTAAGGCGAAGGCTTCGCCCAAGAAGAAGAAGTAGAGTAGAGGAGAAAGAGATGGGAGAAAGGAAGGGTTTGGCGCTTGACTCCGTCCGTCCCCACCCCCCGTCGTCGTCTAGTGGCGCGCAAGAGACGCGCGCCCAAAACGGCCCTTCTCAGGGCCATCAAAGCACGTCGGGGAAGGTTTTGATTGTCGTGTTGCGTTTGGTGTGGGTGTCTGTCTGGTCTGTCTGTCTGGCGTTTATGTATGCCCGTGGGGATGCTGTTTGCGTGCCGTGGTGGTTGGATTGCGGGGGTCGGTGGCGGGTGTGGGCGGCGGTAGCGGTAAGCGGTGTTGTTGTTGATTGTCGCCGTGTTTGTGGCGGCGGCCGACGGTTGGTTTTCTGTCACGTTGTTTTGTTTTGAATACGTTGGTTGGCTTGCCTGCGTTCGTTCTTCTCGGATGTCTGTCTTGTCTAGTCGTGTCTGGTCTTTTGTTGTTTTGTTCCTTTGGTGTGTGTGTGTGTGATGTGTGTGTGTGTGTGTGTGTGTGTTATGTTTTGCAACGGTGGGGCACGTTGAGATGTGGAAGGAGGTCAGGCGGGGATTTCGGTGGCGTGTAGAGCGAGCGAGCGCGCCTGCCTGGCCGTTGGCCGTCGGAGTGGAGTGCGGGTTTGTTTTTGTGTTTTCGAAACGAAAGCGGCGGCCGGCCGGCCAGCCACCCGTGGCGGTGTGACGTCGGCCGTTGGGTATTGTGCGCTTTGAGCGCCGGGGAGGGATGATGTGTGATTGTTGCGCGCTGCTAAGCAGGCAGGCAGAGTGAGCGGGTGTGGCGGACGGGACGGGGAAGTGGTGGTTGTTTGTTTTTGGGTTGCGGGGGCGAGAGGCAGGCGACCGACAAAGTTTTGCTCGCGACGGAGAGATGTTAGTGGCCCTGAAAAGGGCCGTTTTTGTTTGTGCGGTGCGGTGCCGCGGCGCGGTTTAGGCGCGCTCGCCGCGGATGCGGCGGCGCGAGCTGGATGTCCTTGGGCATGATGGTGACGCGCTTGGCGTTGGATTGCGCACAGGTTGGTGTCTTCGAAGAGGCCGACGAGGTAGGCCTCGCTGGCCTCCTGCAGGGCCATGGACTGCGGAGCTCTGGAAGCGCAGGTCGGTCTTGAAGTCCTGGGCGATCTCGCGCACTAGGCGCTGGAATGGCAGCTTGCGGAATGAGCAGCTCTGTGCTCTTCTGGTAGCGCCTGATTTCTCGCAGGGCGACGGTGCCCGGCCTGTAGCGGTGGGGCTTTCTTGACGCCTCCGGTGGCGGGCGCGCTCTTCCTCGCCGCCTTGGTGGCGAGCTGTTTGCGCGGCGCCTTTCCGCCGGTGGACTTGCGGGCCAGTTTGCTTTGTGCGGGCCATAGCGGTAGCGGAGCGGCGTGCGTGGAGGTTAGGTGCGGCGCGGCGTTCCGGTGTTGCTGCCTTGACAACGGGCCCGCCGCGCCTCCGTGCTGCGCTTATATGCCCTCGGTTGCGCGTGGTGGGGGGAGGGCGGGCCAGAGTCTATATAGGGGGGGCGGCGGGCGCGCTGGGCGCAGACCGTAGCCGACTCGCCAGCCGCTGCAGCTGCTGTTTGTGCACGTTTTGCTTTGCCACGAGGAAGGAAGGATGACAGGCCGCGGCAAGGGAGGAAAGGGGCTCGGCAAGGGTGGCGCCAAGCGGCACCGCAAGGTGTTGCGCGACAACATCCAGGGCATCACGAAGCCCGCCATCCGCCGCCTGGCTCGCAGGGGCGGCGTTGAGAGCGCATCTCTGGTCTGATCTACGAGGAGACCCGCTGGGGTGCTGAAGGTGTTCCTGGAGAACGTGATCCGCGGACGCGGTGACGTACACTGAGCACGCCAAGCGCAAGACTGTGACGGCCATGGACGTGGTGTACGCCCTGAAGAGGCAGGGGCGCACCCTGTACGGTTTCGGCGGTTAGGCTGCGTCGCAGCGGAGGCGCTGGCCTTCCCGCGGCCGTGCTTGTGGGTGGGAGAGACTAGGAAACGGCCCTTTTCAGGGCCACCACACTGTTCGGAAGTTGAAAAGTGCGAAAGAGTCTGTGTTGTTTTGTTTGTTTGTTTCTTTCTTTCCGTTTGAGCGACGTGATGTGACTGGGAGGGGAGAAGGAAAGGGAAAACGTGTCATGTGGCTGGCTGTGTGTGGGAGCTGCTTCGTTTGTGTTTGTTATTGTGTGTCGTTGTATCGATCGCGACGGAGATGGCGGGCTGTGTGTTGTTGTGCGAGAGGCGGTGATTATTTGCTTGCGTGGTTTGGCTCTGTGTGTTTGCGGCGGCGTGG